>NW_028249526.1:0-85394 GCF_964263255.1 Lissotriton vulgaris | reverse complement strand
TGACTATTTGGACAGGCACTTGAAAACAGCCGCGGTGCGTTCATAGGGGCGTAGGGGGTAGCCCCACTAAGCCTGGACGCACTGCATACACAAATAAGTATTTGAATTGAATATTGAAGTCACAGTGCAGCGCTTCAATCCAGGTTGCGGGTCCGGTCGGGACCCACCCGATTGAATAGGGAGTGTGCGCAGGGGGTGGGGCTGGCTGGCTGGTCTGCTGAGTGACAGTCTGCAGAGCGAAGACGTCAGCAGGCCAGCAGCAGTACGGTGTGCGCTGTGCATGAGGAACTTAGGGCTGCACCGAGCATGCGCGCTGGCCAGAGATGCTCCTACTGAATGAAGGGGCCGGGGGAGGGGTGCTGCTGTAGCCGGGCCCCGTGGTATGGAAGGCACTAGGGCGAGGAGTCAGTGTGCCCCCCTAGCCAATCCTGGCGCTGCATGCAGTGCCAGGATTGGCTGGGTGGCACGCTGGCTCAGGCTCAGCACTGCATGGCCAATCACTGTGTGACTTCATTGTGAAGCCATGCAGTGATTGGTCATTCTGGACGCGCGCGCCGTGACGTTGTCCTCAGAAGGCCGCCTGTGCTCAGCTAGAGAGAACCCCGTAGTCGTCGGACCCATCCAGAAGCTTAGTAAGTTTTTTACTTTTTTTACATCACATTTTAATTGTATTAAACCGCCTGCAGCCCTCCTGCCCTTTACACGCAGCCCCCGGGTTTGTTTTTGTTTTTTTGTTTTATCTAGCGCAAAGTAAGCTTCTATGTTATTAGAGTCGCCCAAATATCGTGATGCCTCCTGGCTCGTAGTTTCTGTGTAAAGTGCGAAAATCGGAGACCGCTTTCAAGAGGGTGGAATTGCGAGGCCGTTCCCTGTGATATCGGAGCCAAGGTTTTCGAGCTGTTTTTCTTTTGATAAAAGCTCGCTGAGGTTTAACGTTTTGTATGAGTCATTAGGCAGCGGGAAGTGGGCAACAAGAAGGCGTGTGTGAACTTATTTTAATTTTAATTTTAAAAACTGCTTTTCTTCAAACGTGAATGGCTGCCCCTTAGAGTAGCGACATCTGCCCTTCAAATTAGATCCCGGGAACAAATGTGGCCTACCGACCAGAGCTGCGGAAGCACCTTGGAGTCCCGGAGTCGGCTCAACAGCAGGTGATTATGGGCAAAACAAATCACTTCATCTCCACGCACCTAATAACATACGTTCAGATTAGTGTTTTTACTAAAAACACTAATCTGAACGTATGTTACGCAGTATGTATGCGCATCAATGCCGTCTGGCAGATTTCGGGGTATAAAAAAAACTGCAAAAAAAATTATGTTTTAACAAAAACACAGTTGCAGTGGAGCGAAGTGATGGAGCAGGTTTTGATAATGAAGATGAGAAGTGAAACTCACTGAAGCTGAATATTTTCACAGGGCGCATGCGTGCTATCAGGCAGGCATTGCCATGAATGGAGGAACCTCCCAATCGGAACATAACACATGTCGAAAAGCTTCAAAGTATGTCTGCCGTGTGATGCTGAGGGAAAGAGGTGATCTAGCCTGGATGGGATACATCTTAATGACGCTCATAGCCCCCTCCCCTCTAGTAAATGTGTTTTTATGAGCCCTGTCAACACTACGCCGAAGCAGAGGAACTATGCACACCCAGGCACAAACACCGGAGTACAGCAATATACATTAATTTATGGAGCTAAGAGCAGCCACCAGAGAGACTAAGTGCAACTCATGGAGCAACCAAATGAGGCACATTCTGGGGCTAAGCGCAGCCAGCAGGGTGGTTAAAGTACAACCCCAGGGGCTGTAAGTGCAGCTACCAGAAGGACTCAGTGCAACCACTGAAGGGTTTAAGAGCATTCTCTGGAAGGGCTGAGTGCAAGCACTGGAGGGGCTGAGTGCAAGCACTGCTGTGACCACATGCTGCACATTCTGAAGCTCTGTGCACCCACCAGAGGGAGTAAAGCACAGCCCCATGAGCTCTAAGTGCAGGTTCCAGAGAGGCTAGGAACAGCCACTGGAAGGGCTAAGTGTAACCACTGAAGGGGCTAAGAGCAACCACGAGAAGGGCTAAGCGTAACCATCAGAGGAGCTAAATGCATCCTTCGGTGGGATTAAGTGCAACCACCAGAGGGGTTAAGGGCAGCCAAACGGTAGGGCTAAGATGAGCTACTTGAGGGGCTAAACATAACCACCAGACTAAAACCATCCATCAGTAGCTCTTAGTGTAGCCATCAGATTTACTAAGTGCAGTCATTTGGGTGCTAAGCATAGCCTCTAGAAGGGCGGAGTGCACCCTTGATGGAGTTAAGTGCATACACCCTCGAGGTAATTGCATCTATTGGTGGAGCTAAATTTGGTGCTGAGATGAAGTTAGGCCGTTAATAGTTCTCCGGGGCTGTGGTATGTATAAACAACTGGGGACTACACAGCAGGGCCTCCGGAGCGTGCTTGTGAGGAGAGTATCAGATCCCCTCTCAAATGTAAGCTGACATTACTAGTTATTTATTATCACTATTAGTGACAGGCAGCATGCGTCTCGCGGAGTGGATGTGCGTTGGGAGAACCGAACGTGCTGCTAGGGCTGGAAACGATTCAGAAAATGGGGTGGTGATGAACAGAGTGTCTGAATTAATTCAGACCTATGATCACTAAAACTCAATCACTCGGAGACTGTACAGCTCAGCGAGCTGAACTACAGGCTTTCAAAATGGCGCTTGAAAATATTGATCGCGAATTCCCCACACTAATAGGGTGCGACTCGTATTTCTGCGTTGACTCTTACAACGAAAATTTGCAGAACTGGATTAAAAATGGATTCAAAAATTCTAAAGGTTGTACAATTAACCATAAAACGCTTTGGGAACAAGTAGTTCTTTTACAGAAAGAACTACAAAAGACTCACATGACTCATACACTGAGTCATCAGCGTGATGGCGTTCACGTTGCAGGGAATTCATTGGCTGACAGGCAGCATGCGTCTCGGCGGAGTGGATGTGCGTTGGGAGAACCAAACGTGCTGCTAGGGCTGGAAAGGCTGGGCAAGCAGAAGTGGCTATGTTAAAATAACAGGGTTTGCATTTGTTCATTTTTTAGGCATCCTGGGTGCAGTGGGTGCTTTGTGGCCCGCTCCTGGCATGAAGGGGTGCGCAGTAGGGGTTAGGGGTGCTGTATACCAGTTCCTTGAGTTTTCGTGTGCTTGGTTGCTGCAGTGTGTATGGCAAGGGAAGTGGGTAATTTAGTTGTGTTGGAAGAAGCGCAGTGCCAATATGGAACAATGGATGCTTCTGGAATGAAAGGCATATTGCATCTGGTTTATAAGGTGTATTTCGTATGAAGGTTGGCGTGATAGTTAATTGCTGTCGCACTGCAGTGCGCACTTGATGGTCTATGGGAGGGAGTGTCTGCTTCACCAGGAGTCACTGGAGCCAATTTAATAGGTAAATTGGCCGCCTTTTGCTTTACTGGTCTAACAGACAATGAAACCGCAGCACCACCACAACGTGTGATCCTGTGCACTTTCAAATTCTACTCCCCATCCAATGGCTGAACTGCTTGCCACACAAACAGCGCGGTCTCCAGATCTAAGACTGGGATGTTTCTTTCTTTTTTGGGATGGGGATATTAGATCTGTGGTTTCCGTTGTTTCTAGTACTGTGCCCATAGTTCCACGAGGTACTGGAGCATAACAGAAGTAATTGTGCCTCTGTTGATAAATGCATGCCCTCCTCTGGGTTTATGGGGGGCAAGGAGAGTGAGCTGCAGTTTAAAAATGACAAGAAAATGTCAGGATATCTGTGGTGATGTTGTATCCTGGTGGTGTGGACAGACATGGAAAGTCAATATGCTGCACATTTTGTCCCAAACGAATTCTCAGCTATGTCAATTTTAACACTAGGGGAGCTACCGTTTTTGCTACTAGTGCAACACATGGCAGTGCTTTTAATAACTTTGATGTATGATAACTAGCAAGTAAGTAAGTAAGTAGTAAGTGGGAGGGGTATATCGGTATTGAATAGAAATGGGCCACAACAGTGCAAGCTAAATTGGCAATAAGTTTATAGCGCTGGTTTTCCACAGGCAGCACTTACATGAGGGAAGCGTGGCTTAGCCCTGCACAGGACATTTGCTTCTCTTTGCGGACATGTTTTAGGAGGCTTTGCTCCTAATTAATTAAACTTGAATGACCTAGGACAAACGACATTCACTAACAAGGGGTAAACATCGCTATTGCATACCACAGAAGTGCAGGCAGAGCTTCGTGGGTGCACCAGTCGCAATCAGGGGCTGTGCCTCTCAGGCGAAGTGGTTGGGCATTGGCAGAGCGGTGCTGCTGGTGTTCTGTTGACCGGGACAAGTGAGTGGATGGATGGAGAATGAGATAGTGGTTTGGGTTTGTGGCCTGTTTCGGGGCCTCGTGACCTGCAGGGGCTTCTTCGGGCTCACTCCTACCATTTGAGGAGGGAATGGGTAAGTGGCAAAGGTAGCTAGTTAGGGTTTTGTTAGATGCCAGGCAGCTGTTATGAACTTGGGAAAAATAAATGCCTGCTTGATGAAATGGAAATTCAGTGGAATTATGGAAATAAAAGGCAGCAATGTGAAGACAGACTTTCCATTTAGCATGCTCAACATGGGGCAAGTACATAGCTATTCTTTACTTCCAAGCATTTTTCTTTTATATCTACAAAGATCTCACGTTGTCCTGCGTCATGCGTGACTTGTACTGCTTTAATTTGCCTTCCTGTATTCCAGTGTTTTTGGCGATAAAAGTAAAAGTCAGCAATTAAACCGAGGAAACTTTGAACTACTCATACCTCACTTGCTCACATGCACAACTGGGACCCCTGGTTTGGCATTTCCCTTTCTATGCCGTCTGGCTGCTCCCTCCATTTCTGCACTTCTCTGGAGCTGAAAGTTGTATACAAAGTGCAGTTCTTTCAGAAAATTACAGGGACATATTACATAAAATGGGAACATGGCAGCTATTTTGGCAACAGCCTACACAACTGATTGCACTGGGTGAGGTTCCAATGACAATTCCCATTATCCCAAAAAGTAGCACTATGTCCCTGCCCATGCTCATAGCCAGTGGGTGTATGTGATCTGGGAAACAGTATTGTGTTGTAATTGCTTTTATATAGCGCTTACTACTCCTGACAAGGTGTTGTAGCACTTTACTCTGGGAAGCACTATGTTCCAAGAGTAAAAGACAGCAACAATGTGGCAAAAGCCAACACGTGAAAGCCTGACATTGCACTGTTCTGTGGGAGTGTGCTGGTGGCTGCCTCATGTGTGAGGTGGATCTGGAGATCCGCATTCCTCCCACAGGGCTTGATGAACAAATGAAGTCCTAGCAGCAAAGACAGGCTGTGTGCATGTGCAACTCAACTTCTGGTTTATAGGGGCGCAGAAGTCACCCTCAAAGGTTAGTACATTTCATGTCATGAAGCACATTATGCGTTGTGTTGTTTGCGGTTCACCACTGTTTGCTCCTTTATTATTCACTTTTTCTTTATTTTGTTATATTTTTTTCCCCTCACAGCAGGGTGCCCATCATAAACCTTTCTCTTCTTCATTGTCTGCCTGGTCCTTCCTTTCTATCCATTGCGATGGAACTAGTCTGTTCCCTTGTTTACGCTGATATCATGGAAAGAATATGTCAGGCTTCACCTTAATCTTCATTGCTGACAGTGAATCTTTTACAGATGACTCTCTTAATCCCCTGTGGTCCTGTATATCAGCACCACACACTGTTTTGATTTATGGGCACACTATATGACTCTATTAAGCAACCAGTGGCAGCTACCTATGTTATGCCATCTATTAATGTAATAACTGCACTTTCACAATTGCTTTATTAACCTTCCTGCTTTCTCAAATTTGCTTCAAAATGCACGATTTTTCTTCTTTTTTTTCAAAATGTTCTTGGGGAGGGGTCAACCCCCCAAAACCCCCCTTTTGCTCGCTGCGGTGCTCTATGCAAATCACTTTGCGCCCCACCACTTTAAAATCTCACCCACCGTCCCGGCTTAAAAAGAGTAAACACCATAATACTTGGGTTTGCTTCTGAAGGGTATAAATTCAATTTTAAGAAATCACGAATTGCCCACCTCAATGTCCTATTCTTAGGATACGAGTTATCAAGTGAAGGCAAAAGCCGAGCAGCAAACTTCCTAGAGAAATGTGCGCTGCTCCAACCTCCAAAAATGCTGAAAAACTTAGTCAATTCTAGGTTTCCTGAATTTTAGAAGAACTTATGTTCTAAACTACGCATAAAAGGGTTAATCCTCTCTACGAACTAATCAAACCTGATTTCAAACAAACTAATTGGACTCAAACACATACAGAAATTTTACGTTCAGTACAAACAGACATGCTAACTAAAACAAAATTAGATACACGCAATAACGTGCGCAATCTCGTGAGCCGGGTCATCCCAAGGAGATGCGGATTCACGTACCTGACCTTTAATGAAGGAGAAAAGGTACCAATTGCATACAAATCACACTTGTACACACAAGCAGAAATGAAGTTCGCTTCAACAGAAAAAAATTTGACAGCAGTTCAAACTGCAGTAGCAAAAGAAAGACCTATGGCACAGGGTAAACGCATATTGATCGTTACACCTGTACCTGCCTTAGAGGCAGTAACAAAGGCTAGCATTCCTAATGCTAAGGCTTTACATCCAAGATGGATACAATGGGTTAATTCTCTTGCTGCTACAGACGTTGAATATATCTTTGACTCTATTTAAAGACACAATAATACCTACAATACGAAAACGAATGTCCTATGCCGACCGAAATTCTGCCTCTAGAACATTACGGTTGTATAATATATACAGACGGATCAGCACAGACCACAATTGGGGGTAAACAAGCCTATAGTGCTGCATGCGCGATCGT
Source organism: Lissotriton vulgaris (assembly GCF_964263255.1). Classification (NCBI taxonomy): domain Eukaryota; kingdom Metazoa; phylum Chordata; class Amphibia; order Caudata; family Salamandridae; genus Lissotriton; species Lissotriton vulgaris. The sequence goes on along the minus strand of NW_028249526.1, from coordinate 78,490 downwards.
TAAAGGTCGTTGGCGCGAAGGTAAATTCAGACCTATGATCACTAAAACTCAATCACTCGGAGACTGTACAGCTCTGCGAGCTGAACTACAGGCTTTCAAGATGGCGCTTGAAAATACCGAACGCGAATTCCCCACACTGAGGGGTCGATTAGGATCGCGGACGTAAACGTGTTCCGTCCGCCGAGGAAGGTGGCAAGATACTCCGGACCGGTCCGCGGATAAACCGCAAAAGCGATTAGGATAATATATGAATGAAACACCGATCGCGGCGGACTTAGCACACCAAACCCCGTCCGCGGCGGTCGGAGTACACCTGAGACCGCCGCAAGCGGACGGAACCGAAAAAACACCGACCGCCGCGTACGCACATGACCGCGAGAACATCCACATCTCCCGCTATACCTGCGTAGTGTCCGTGTCCGCAATTAGGATAACTCCGCAAGTACCCCGGTAGCCACCGCGATCCACGTCCGCTGCGGTACCAATGCAACAAGAAACCGTGCTTCACAGAGGAAGGCCAACACGAACAACATCCCGACCGTCAAACCAATGCCAAACAGTGCGACGGAAGTTAATACCAAACACAGGAAAATGAACGACCACCCACCTGAAACATCAAAACCAATCCCAAGACACAATGACCCACCCCCAAGTACCACATAATGCACACTAGTCAACACACCCACCTAGCACTTGACTGCCAATAACCATTCAGACAGGACCAAGACACAGACTATAAAATAACTCCCACCCACTCCCGAAATCCTCTGCATCACAGCATAGCTGCTAGCAAGAGACACAAGAGAACATACAGCACACACCGATAGAATACACATAACCACCACCCAAACGCACCCACAACACAAAGACCCACCACACCATTCCTACACACCACACACCTGCACCTCCCAACTCACTCAAACCCACACCCCGAGCACCACACACCATGGCACCAAAAAAGAACCCCAAATTCACAGACACCGAGTTAAAAGTAATGGTGGATGAAATCATCCGTGTAGAACCCCACTTATTCGGGGCCCTAGTGCAGCAGACCAGCGTAGCCAGGAAAAACCAGATGTGGGACAGGATAGTCACCAGGGTGAATGCGTCTGGGACCGTGCCGAGGACCAAGCAGGAGATTCAGAGGCGGTTGCATGACCTCAAAACCTGTGTCAAATCCATCTGTGCCAAAACCATCTCCGGGCAAATCACACTGGCGGTGGAACCCCCCGGAGCCCTTACCCTACACCGACTGGGAGGACAAGGTGCTGAGCATCCTGCACCCAGAGACCCTTGAAGCAATTGAGGATGGAGAAGAGGCTGGTAAGTACAAACCAAGCACCACGAGCACAACAACATGGTGTGCCTCACACAACTCAGAAGACACATCTCCCAGACCCCAACCCATGCATGCAGTCCACATACTCACCAACGTCTAAACCACTCCAACAGGCCCCCATGTCCATAGGGATGGCGGTGGTGGTGGGTGGGGTGTGTGAGAGGACGGCACTACAACTTCCAACAGGCCCACATGTCCATAGGGATGGCGGTGGTGGTAGGGTGGGGTGTGTGAGAGGTCACTAGTCCAACTCCCAACAGGCCCCCATGTCCATAGGGATGGCGGTGGTGGTGGGTGGGGTGTGTGAGAGGACGGCACTACAACTTCCAACAGGCCCACATGTCCATAGGGATGGCGGTGGTGGTAGGGTGGGGTGTGTGAGAGGTCACTAGTCCAACTCCCAACAGGCCCCCATGTCCATAGGGATGGCGGTGGTGGTGGGTGGGGTGTGTGAGAGGACGGCACTACAACTCCCAACAGGCCCACATGTCCATAGGGATGGCGGTGGTGGTAGGGTGGGGTGTGTGAGAGGTCACTAGTCCAACTCCCAACAGGCCCCCATGTCCATAGGGATGGCGGTGGTGGTGGGTGGGGTGTGTGAGAGGACGGCACTACAACTCCCAACAGGCCCACATGTCCATAGGGATGGCGGTGGTGGTGGGTGGGGTGAGTGCGAGTGGCGACTGAATAGTCATCAATATGAAAATAACACGTAATGCCCACAGTACTCATCTTCACAATTTTGTTTTGCAGGTGATCGTAATCTCACAGGTGGAACCACCACCCAGCCTCCAGACTCGCCTCACTCAGGACTCTCTGTGGACAATTGCACAGCCAGCTCCGGTGCGGAGGATGGTGCGGGCACAAGCAGGCAGCCAGGGCCATCTGGCTCCCAGGTGATTCCAGCACCGACCACTACGGCCTCTGCTATTCCCACCACACCGGCCACTGTGACCTGCACAGCCACCACCAGCACCACCACCACCACCTCCACCACCACCAGTACCACCACTCCTGCCCCTGCCACCCTGCCTAACCCACCGCACGACGCCGGGCCTGCGCCATCCCAGCCACGCAGGGAGAGTGTGCGGCAAACCAGAGAGGCGAGGCCACATCAGGCAGGCAGGAGCACAATGCAACGACGTTCTGAGGAAGGACACCCACCCAGTGCCGTGGCACAGTCATTGGAAGCCCAAGCCAGTGTCCAGGAAAACTATGAACGTGGGCAGGCACAGGCAGATCGTGCCCACCAGGACTCAGTTGAGAACACCTAAATGTTGCGGGCCATTGAGAGGCGGCTTGGCCAAATTGTAGACATCATGTCCCAGAACACAACCATGTGGATGGGATGGATAGCCCTCAACACCACCCTCCCCACCCCCCTCAAACAACGCCACGGGCAGCAACACCACCGCCACCTCCACCTGCGCCCCTGGCGACAGATGTGAAACCAGAGCAGCCTGCGCCCCCAGCTGACTCCGTCCCGCCTCAAAGACGGAGGGGCCGTCCGAGGCTGGAAGTGGGCAAGAGCAGTGTGGATGCTCCTTCCACACGCTCCAAGAGGGGCCGACAATGACTGTGACACTACCTGAGCCAGCCATTCACCCTGCCAACTATCCTGTCCCACCTAGCCAATCATTGGCACAGGCCTGCTGCACTAGGCAGACACCACCCAATGTGGTGTCAGCATGGACATTTCATCTGCCATTACCTTTAACTCACAATCCCCCACCCCTTCACTCATTTGTAAATATGCACCAACACCAATGCACAATCTGTAAATAAATACCACTTACTCACTCAATGATGTGTTGCCTCCATGTTTATTCACATGATTGCATCAGAAACAGACGTTACCAGGTTCAGGGATCCAATTCGTACAGAATCATGCCACAGCTGGAGTGACCTAGGGAAATACAGAAACCACAAAGACACGTCAGGAAACAGATTCACACAAACCACACTCATCACAACATGATTGGATGAGAGTACACACATCATGGAGACTTGCATGTCCAAAAAAATAAACACACACACACACATGCATACATCACATTGCAGAACACACAGATGATGCACACCACAATGACACAACACCAGCAAACATACACAGGGCATACACAACCAGCACAAGAGGTGCACACTCACATTCAAGGGAAGTAGCGATCAATGAGCTGGCGCCTCTGGTCCACACCTTCCTCCTCACCACTATCCTCATCAGACGACATGGGTGGGTCGGGAGGGCGAGGAACTTGCTGTTCATCAGGGTCCAAGAGCAGTTCAATGTTATTGCGCACAGCCAGGTTGTGGAGCATGCAGCAGGCAATCACGATCCTGCATACTTTGCCTAGTGAGTAAGGCAGGGCCCCTCCGGTCTTATCCAGGCACCGAAACCTAGACTTCAGCAGGCCAAAAGTACGTTCTACCACTCGACGTGTCCTTCCATGGGCATCATTGTATCGCATTTCTACCGCTGTAGTTGGATTGCGTATGGGACTCAGCAGCCAAGGCCTGTTTGGGTAAGCCGAGTCGCCTATGTTGGTGGAAGAGAGAGAGAGACAGAAACATCACAACCAGAATTGGTGGGCACACCATGCCACACAGATATCACTCCTGTCACCACAGCATACTCACCAACAAGCCAAGCTTGTGCCGGACACAGATTTGCCATCATTTGGGGGACAATGCTGCTCCGCATGATGTGGGCGTCATGTACAGAGCCTGGAAATCTTGCACACACATGTGATATTATGTTGTCGGCCTGGCACACCACCTGCACGTTGAGGGAATGGAAGTGCTTCCGATTCCTATACACCTGCTCACGTGCCCGTGGTGGAATCATAGCGATATGCGTGCCATCAATGGAACCCACAACGTGTGGTATCCGACCCAGTGCATAGAAGTCTGCTTTGACCGCTGCCAACTCTGCCGCCTGTGGGAAATGAATGTAGTCATCCTTGTACAGCATCATGGCTCTCAGTACATCCCGAAGTACCATGCTGAACATGGACTGTGACATCCCCCCGGCATGTCCAACTGTGTACTGAAAGGTGCCTGGAGCAAAAAAGTGGAGTGCCGCCATCACTTTTGCTGTGGGTGTAATGGAACCTGGATAGGTTCTTCGCGGCTGCAGGTGAGGAGACAATTGGTCTACAAGCTCCATCAATCGACGTCGATCCAGCCGAAATTTCCTGATCACCTCCTCGTCAACCATATCCTCCAGCACAGTGTATGGGCGATGGACATTTGGAGCCCTCCTGTGTGGGAGTAGATGGAATGGAAGTCAATTCATATACAACGCATGTCTGTGCAACTCACTCACATGTCAACGAACTCTACCAAAACGTAAAATGTAGTGTATAATTGTCATATGTGTGACATCTCTGATTGTCACTACAACATGGATTGACGTAGCAACAATGTGCAGCCACTAGCAAAATGATGTGTCTCAACATGTGCAATGCTACTTTGTCTCAGGTCAACATTACTGCCAACAAGACATGTGACATGACCCAAATGTGTAGGCGCCACATCACATACACACATGCAAGTGCATGCACACAAACGAAAAGATGCACACACACCATTTCATCATGCACCAATGGCAACACCAATAATGGTGGGCATACGTACATCACATGCATGGTGACACAATAGGCAACACACATGCACTGAACACATGTGTACCCCCACCATAGTCATTATGTCACATATACCACACACTGACAACTGAATCAGAATGTGCCGATACATCCGGGATGTACTGTGTAGATGTGAGGTACTAGAAACTTGTGTAGGGAAATACCCAATGTCGACATGCACATGTGATGCACATTTGTGGCACACCGATGTGCATGGTATGGACACACATGGGATTGAGCATGACATGTGGAGTCACGCAATCACGCACACAACCGTCATCAGGCAGCTGCAGACAATAGAACAAGGTGCATCGTCAGAAAAGATACAATCATTGGCGCCGCCATGGCGGTGCACTGCTTCCGCTGTTTACGACTGGGCATACGCGGCCCGCGGCCCCTCTTCCCATTGGCTGCATGTGCACGGTCCGTCACGGTCACACACCGGCAACTGCATGTGCTAGGCTCCAGGACGGATGCTTCACTTGCAACAATGTTCAATCACTGGCGCCAATATGGCGGGGCATGTATTCGGCGGGGGAGGTGCAGGCCAACACATCCATTAGCTGATGTCAATGGACATGGCAGGTCATGACCCCCCTTACAGTCACATTGCATCATCCACCGAACACCGGCCGGCCCAGCCCGGCCCAGGACCGCCGTGCCGGCCATGTCAACCACCGTCGTGCCAGGCCCCGTCCACCACCGCCGTGCCATGCCCCGTCCACTACCGCCGTGCCGGCCATGTCAACCACCGCCGTGCCAGGCCCCGTCCACCACCGCATGCCATGCCCATCCACTACCGCCGTGCCGGCCATGTCAACCACCGCCGTGCCAGGCCCCGTCCACCACCGCCGTGCCATGCCCCGTCCACTACCGCCGTGCCGGCCATGTCAACAACCGCCGTGCCAGGCCCCGTCCACCACTGCCGTGCCGTGCCCCGTCCACTACCGCCGTGCCGGCCATGTCAACCACCGCCGTGCCAGACCCGTCCACCACCGCCGTGCCATGCCCCGTCCACTACCGCCGTGCCGGCCATGTCAACCACCGCCGTGCCAGGCCCCGTCCACCACCGCCGTGCCAGGCCCCGTCCACCACCGCCGTGCCAGGCCCCGTCCACCACCGCTGTGCCAGGGCTGGCACGGCGGTAGTGGATGGGGCCTGGCACGGCGGTGGTTGACATGGCCGGCACGGCGGTAGTGGACGGGGCATGGCACAGCGGTGGTGGACGGGGCCTGGCACGGCGGTGGTTGACATGGCCGGCACGGCGGTAGTGGACGGGGCATGGCACGGCGGTGGTGGACGGGGCCTGGCACGGTGGTGGTTGACATGGCCGGCATGGCGGTAGTGGATGGGGCATGGCACAGCGGTGGTGGACGGGGCCTGGCACGGCGGTGGTGCACCTCCCCCGCCAAATACGTGCCCCGCCATGTTGGCACCAGTGATTGAACATTGTAGCAAGAGAAGCATCCGTCCCGGAAGCTTCCACATGCGGGTGCCGGTGTGTGATCGTGACGGTCTGTGCACGTGCAGCCAATTGGAATTGTTAACAAGGCCCGCGTATGCCCAATCGAATGTAGCGTATGCTGTGCACCGCAACACCAGGGCCAGTCATTGGCCCATTTCCAAACACGCATCCAGGGCTGACCAATGGCTGGCGCGGTATGCCACTGACATGGCCTCTGAGCCCTATATATGTGTGATGTGCAAAAGCACACATTCTACGATGACCACCGACTGCTGCCTGTGACCATCACCTCCACCTGCTGCTGCGGAGCTGACCACCGACTGCTGTCTGTGACCATCACCTCCACCTGCTGCTGCGGAGTTGACCACCGACTGCTGCCTGTGACCATCACCTCCACCTGCTGCTGCGGAGCTGACCACCGACTGCCGCTCTAGTGCCATACTCCGTGAACTTGCCATGTCGAGAGTCAAAGAGATTCGGTCTCGTCCCTTCACCGCCGCGGAGCTGGATGTCCTCGTGGACGGTGTGCTCCGCAACTTCGGACGGCTGTACGGCGCACCCGGACAGGTGGTAAGTGCAGTGGGGGACATGTTGGTGTGCATGAGGTGGTCCATTACACCTGGGCTCTGAAATCTTGGCGGTGTGATGTGGGCCCAACACATTAGTCGAAATGTGCATGCGTTGCCCCTATCTGTGTGACTGGCCAACTGTCCACTGACTTGCACCCTTTTGTCTTCCATCATGGTAGGTCAAGCTGCACCTTCGCAAGGACGTGTGGAGGAGCATTGCATGTGATGTACGGGCAGTGGGGGTGTCCAATAGACGACATATACACTGCCACAAACGCTGGGACCACATTTCCAGGCTGAGCAAGAATGTAGCGGAAGTGACACTAGGGATGATTCCAAGAACGCCACGTCTGGCCCGACGCTCAATGACCCCTCTCATGCACCGTATCATTGCTGTGACGCATCCTGATCTGTCCGAGCGGCTGCGTGTGGATGAACAGCAACGTAGCGGTAAGCATACTGTCAGTGTATGTTGCTTGTGAGTGCAATGCATGTATTGGTGCCCGGACACATTAGTGACATCCTTGTAGCGTATGTCTCGTTGCAATGGCATGTTGGTGACATTGGCGCAGTGAAATGTCATGTCCAGGTCCGGCATGTTGACACGCCACTCGCTAAGCAGTTGAGTGTTGATGCACATGCTGTAGTGGTCCGTCACCCCATGGCAAGACTGCAGATGTACGTGCTCATGCCCTGTCCGCATGCTGTACATGTTGCACGGCCAACACCACTTATTTCATGTGAGGATGACTGGTAGGGGTGGCCCGTGTGCAGGTTGGGGGATCGATGTACTTTGTCATCAATGGCATTAGGGATTCCGTTGCAGTACTGTACGTGAGTGTGCCCATGACTTACACCAATTTTATGTGCATTTCAGCATTGGCAGAGGGCACTCAGCCACAGACGGAGGAGATGATTGGAGGCAATGCATCCGGATCAGACGTCGCACACACGCAGACTGACACAGAAGAGGCCAGCACCGGAGAGGGGGACAGGACCGTCCCTGAGGACTCGCATGTGGAGACAACATCGTCATCATCTTCCGACAGTGTTGGTGAGTCAGCACTGTTGTCACAGACTGGGAGTGGGCAATCAACACCTTCGGTCGGGACACAGCACACAGGGCCCACCCTGCCGCCAACTGCACCATGTACTGTTCGTGCACGCAGGAGTAGGGGGAGCAGAGTGGCGTTCGGTGTCGGCACCGCTGCTCCAGCCTCGGTGAGCCAAAATGCTCTTTGTGCTGAGGCTGTTGATCTGCTGCGACAGCTGTGTGTGGGGCAGACCAATATGATAAATGCTTTCCAAGACCACGATAGGAAGTTGGGGCAGGTGGTGGCATTCATGGAAGGGATGCATGGCGATCTTGCTGGTCTACACAGGACAGTGAAGTCATTGGCTACCAGTGTGTCGTCTGCCATTGTACAGTCGCATGGACTGGGTGCTACTTCTGTTCCCCCATCTACAACACTGGATGTCTCAGGGGGAGTGAATATTCTGACCAGGACTCAAATACAGGTTATTGCACTAGAAGCAGCGTCAGCCAGCACGTCAAGGCACGGAGGGCTCAGACACCATCCCCTAGGTCAGCAAAATCTGTTCACAAAGACAACGTCAGATACACTGGAGTACACACACGGGATCCACTAGAGGGGTTGGGTGAAATGCCTTCGCATGCTGCACAGGCATCCCACACAAAAGGTACTCCCAAGGCAAGGGTTAATCCCAGTTCCATGGACACTACCTTGGACAAGGACAGTCAGAAGACGAAGGCACCTCATGAGAGCAGGGACACTCCCAGGGACAGGGACACTAGAAAGGAAGGAGCCACTCCCAAGGACAGGGAGACTAGGAAGGAAGGAGGCACTCCCAAGGACAGGGAGACTAGGAAGGAAGAAGGCACTCCCATGGGCAGGGAGACTAGGAAGGAAGGAGGCACTCCCAAGGGCAGGGACACTAGGAAGGAAGGAGCCACTCCCAAGGGCAGGGACACTAGGAAGGAAGGAGCCACTACCAAGGACAGGGATAAGGACAGTCAAAAGACAAACGCACCTAAGAAGAGCACGGACACTCCCAAGGGCAGGGACACACACAGGGAGAAGGTGTGTACTGGGGATAGGTACACCACAGACGACAAGTCTGCTGCCAGGAACAGGGCACCATCCAGGGAACAGGGAAGGTCCACAGACAACTTTCCTCCTACGGAAATGGAACATCCAAGGGACAAGGCATCTCCCATGGACAGTGGCGCTATCAAGGACAGGCATACATCACCCCTTGATGCACTGAGGCTGCTGTTGTTGAGGGAACGGAATACATATGTCTCCGCGGTGGAGTCACCCCACCTCCACTCCCATCAGGGCCCGTCAGGAGCGGAGGAAGGTGGACCCTGTAGTAGCATCCCCCATGACACATGTTGCAGAGGCCAGAAGGCAGCCACACAGCAAACGACAAGCAGGCTCCAGCACGTCCCCAGAGAGCATTCTCCCGGCAGCAGACGCACCACCCATGGTGGGTGATATTTCTTTTCAGTCCGACCCACTTGCCAGTCCTGTCCTGTCCAGGGTGCAGTCACATATCCCCAACAAACGTAGACACACAGCATTGACACATGCCCACCCCGATGTCGGTCAAGTGCAACTATCCCCCGCTCCCAGAGCCACCCTGCCTCCTGGCCCATACAGCCCTGTGGCTCATCATTTCAGTGGTCCCAGTGGCACAGCTGCAGTTGACTCGCATGTGTCAGATAGTGGCACTGTGTCTGTTGTTTGCTGTCATGCATCATGTAGTAGCACTGTATCAGTTGTGCCCTTTCCTGTTACTGGTGCTGGCAGTGTGTCTGGGTCTATGGCCCATGTGTCAGTCACTCGGCCTGTGGCTGTGTCTCACACTCCTGTTTGTGGTGCTGCCAGTGTATCTGGGTCTGTGGCCCATGTGTCAGTCACTCGGGCTGTGGCTGTGTCTCACACTCCTGTTTGTGGTGCTGCCAGTGTATCTGGGTCTGTGGCCCATGTGTCAGTCACTCGGGCTGTGGCTGTGTCTCACACTCCTGTTTGTGGTGCTGCCAGTGTATCTGGGTCTGTGGCCCATGTGTCAGTCACTCGGGCTGTGGCTGTGTCTCACACTCCTGTTTGTGGTGCTGCCAGTGTATCTGGGTCTGTGGCCCATGTGTCAGTCACTCGGGCTGTGGCTGTGTCTCACACTCCTGTATCAGGTGCTGGCAGTGTGTCTGGGTCTGGGGCTCACGTGTCAGTCACTACATCTGTGGCTGTGTGTCACACTCCTGTTTGTGGTGCTGGCAGTGTGTCTGGGTCTGTGGCGCATGTGTCAGTCACTCGAGCCGTGGCTGTGTCTCACACTCCAGTTTCTGGTGCTGGCAGTCTGTCCGATGCGGGTACTTCACGCAATCCACCTGATAGTGTGATGTGAGGTGCTGTTGACTTCACTCACATGTCATTGGACATGGTGTGTACATTGTCCATTGTAAAAAGTCTTCCACTGCTGTGGTCCTTGGGACGGGTTCATTGTGATTCGTACTTGTGGTGCCTCAGATACTGCATTGTGCCCTCTCATGTACTGCCTCTGATGTACCTGCTCTGGTGTCCACAATGCCCTGTTGCTGTTCTGATACTGCATTGTGCCCTCTCATGTACTGCCTCTGATGTACCTGCTCTGGTGTCCACAATGCCCTGTTGCTGTTCTGATACTGCTGTCTGCCCTCTCATGTACTGCCTCTGATGGACCTGCTCTGGTGTCCACAATGCCCTGTTGCTGTTCTGATACTGCTGTCTGCCCTCTTATGTACTGCCTCTGATGGACCTGCTCTGGTGTCCACAATGCCCTGTTGCTGTTCTGATACTGCATTGTCCCCTCTCATGTGCTGCCTCTGATGGACCTTTTCAGTGCAATGGACTGTTGGTGCACTTAGCCCCTCTCATGTGCTGCCTCTGATGGACCTGTGCCTTGCCATGGACTGTTGGTGCACTTAGCCCCTCTCATGTGCTGCCTCTGATGTACCTGTGCCTTGCCATGGACTGTTGGTGCACTTAGCCCCTCTCATGTACTGCCTCTGATGTACCTGCTCTGGTGTCCACAATGCCCTGTTGCTGTTCTCTTACTGCATTGTGCCCTCTCATGTACTGCCTCTGATGGACCTGCTCTGGTGTCCACAATGCCCTGTTGCTGTTCTGATACTGCATTGTGCCCTCTCATGTGCTGCCTCTGATGGACCTTTTCAGTGCAATGGTCTGTTGGTGCACTTAGCCCCTCTCATGTGCTGCCTCTGATGGACCTGTGCCTTGCCATGGGCTGTTGGTGCACTTAGCCCCTCTCATGTACTGCCTCTGATGTACCTGCTCTGGTGACCACAATGCCCTGTTGCTGTTCTGATACTGCTGTCTGCCCTCTCATGTACTGCCTCTGATGGACCTGCTCTGGTGTCCACAATGCCCTGTTGCTGTTCTGATAATGCTGTCTGCCATCTCATGTACTGCCTCTGATGTACCTGCTCTGGTGTCCACAATGCCCTGTTGCTGTTCTGATACTGCTGTCTGTCCTCTCATGTACTGCCTCTGATGGACCTGCTCTGGTGTCCACAATGCCCTGTTGCTGTTCTGATAATGCTGTCTGCCCTCTCATGTGCTGCCTCTGATGTACCTGCTCTGGTGTCCACTATGCCCATGCTCAGGCCTACACTGTGATGTTACCCCGATTATGTGTAAATAAACTAGTCAATAATGTGTCGTGATATGTCGGAGTCATTCCTGCGTGTGTGATGCAGGTGTGTATTTGTATTTGCTTCAAGTCAGTGGGTTCAGATACATGACACTCCCCCCTCCCTACGTCACGACCCTTGCAGGTGCTCCCCTCCACACGAATCAGTGGGTGCAGATACATGTCACTCCCCCCTCCCTACGTCACGACCCTTGCAGGTGCTCCCCTCCACACGAATCAGTGGGTTCAGATACATGTCACTCCCCCCTCCCTACGTCACGGCCCTTGCAAGTACTCCTCTCCAGACAGCGAATGGTTTGTAGCCTACCTGCGTCGTCCTCAATGGTGGGCCAAGACTAGGACGTGGTGGATCGCGAAGAGTATCGGGTAAGCGTGTAGTGCTGGGTCCATGTCGGCGAGCGTCTCGTGGTGTGTATGTTCGCTGTGGGGCATCCGCAGTGTTCAGGCAGGTTGTTTTTCCGCAGCGCTTTTATGTGTATTTTCCGCCATCTTGATTTGGAGGACAGTCCTAGACGTCAGTCCGTACGGCGGAGTCTCTGGATTGGTTACGTCCGCCGCGTGGTCGGGTGTAGTTGGGCGGCGGAGCGTGATCTTCCGTCGCGGACGGATTTAGGCCCATCTTTCCTATCCTGATCTGGCGGACGGAGTGTCCGCGACGGGCGGACGCAGAATAGGCATGTTCCGCATACTCCGGGGCTGCGGAGGCACTTCCGTCCGCCATCCTAATGAGCCCCTAATAGTGTGCGACTCGTATTTCTGCATTGAATCTTACAACGAAAATTTGCAGAACTGGGTTAAAAATGGATTCAAAAATTCTAAAAGTTGTACAATTAACCATAAAACGCTTTGGGAACAAGTAGTTCTTTTACAGAAAGAACTAAAAAAGACTCACGTGACTCATACACTGAGTCATCAGCGTGATGGCGTTCACGTTGCAGGGAATTAATTGGCTGATGAAGCCGCGAAGGCAGCTGTGCAAACGGCTTCCTTAGCTACAATCAAACACTAAAAAAAGCAATAGATGGTGAAACGCTATTAGCAGTAAAAACCTCAATGGAAGGAAATCATGCAGCGTTACCTCTAAACTATGCACTCGGTAATACATACATAATTGATGCAAACTCCGTTCCTTTTGCTCAAATCCCTGGAGTGGGGGACACAGTGATTCCAAACAGAAAGCAGAGAGTTTACTTGGTTCAAGAAGCGCATATGGGAGAGGGTCTGAGACATCAAGGGATCTTGAAATCTCTAATAGAATTAGAAAAGATGTACTGGTGGCCGGGATTAGGAGTTGACATGTACAATTTCGCAATTTATTGCCCTAACTGCAACAGAGATCGCAGCAGCGAAAGCCACCAGATACCTGACTACAGAGTAGCCAGCCCAGTTCAGATACCATTGCTAGACAGCATTAGACTATCTACCTGCAAAACGTCAGAATGGACGAAAGCAGCCCCACATCTACTAGGACAAGATTTATTTGGATGTGGCCCCAGCGCTCGGCTGACGCCAGAACTGTTATAAAGGATTTGTTAGTCTTTATCGGCACATACGCAATTGGCACGCTACATTCTGACCAGGGTCCTGGGTTTAGCTCTCGAGCTTACAAGGAGGCTGGTTAGCTTGGGCATTGCATTGCGGTATTCTAGTCCCTTCCATCCTGAGGGTAATGCAGTAGTGGACAGAAAAACCGTGACATAAAGCAATCTATAACAGCTAAGGTGTTGGGTTCGGGTGATGGGTGGGTCAAACATCTAACAAGTGTCCAACGTGGTCTTAATAATCTGCCCAGAAATTCTCTGGGTGGAGGCACTCTGTATGATCTAATGTTTGGTACTGGAATGATAATCGAAGACCTCGATAGTCAGACTTCAGTGGTGAAACAAAAACCCTTTGATGTCAAAGATCGTTTGGCTGTTTTACAGGACTTAAATGAAACAAGAAGAAGTCTGAGTAATACCATACAGAAGCAAACGCCCACTGAAGAAAAACCACCTGTCCCAGCAAGGCCTGTCTGGATTCCAAATATTGGGGATCTGGTCAGGGAGAAAATTGCGGTGAAGAAGGAATTTGGGCCTTCTTACAGAAAAGCAGTACCGGTCTTGGCCGTCCAAGGAACAAGATCAGTAGTACTACCGCCCCTTGCTGGTAAAAGGGAGAAAAGAGTTGTATCTATCAACTTGGTCAAACCACAATCATGTGGCCAATAATAAGTAGTAGGCCCACTGGTCTGCCGAGAAGTAGCAGATGACCAAACCTTGCTACAATCCAAGAGGTTCAAACTGAAAGACTTATCACTTTTGATAAACCAACAGTAAAAAAAGAAGGACTATGCAACAAAGCCATGGAACTTGTACCTCTTGAAACCCAAATAACAGTTCGTCAAGAAACACCTGTCTACAATGATGTATCGTCTGAGTATACAAATATGACAAAGAAAGAGAAAGCTCCAGTGACTTCAAGTAATCCTGATGTAATCGCAACAATTGACAGAACTGTTTCTGGCTACCTTATCAACTTCGATAACTTTTCTGAGGATCCCAGTGAACCTGAAGATGAGCCAGCAAACAAAACTATCAAGGAAAAAGTAACAGAACTCCTTCATCTACTTGAAAAAAAATATTTGGTTTCACCATGGGTGGAATTTTGGATTGGATTGGGTGTACTTTTCCTCCTGCTCTGGCTCGTGCTAGTATTGAGCTTGGGAAGGATGATTGATGGAAAATACAGTACTATGGACACAGCAAGTAAGAAAATGAACTTGGTCCTGAAACCTTAGAAATCATCTCAATGTGAAAAAAAGAGGACTGTCGGCAGTAAACATCACAGCTGTTCCTATAACTGGTGGCATAGCATGGGACAGAACTAATTATGACATCTATGGTCCGGTTGAGCTTCTGAAGCTTCCACACCAATTTAAGGTTTCTTTGAGTGACTTTGTCGCACCCAGTGAATTTTCTGATGATTGGGACTTTGAGACTATTAACAACATGATGAAAAATTTGGAAATTTCAGCTAAATTTACAGAACATGACTACTTAGAAGGGTCATCAGATTAAACAAATGTATTGTTCTAATCATTATGGTCATCATTATTTGCATAGATCTGCAAGCCCTAGAAATGTTTCATATTACAATCAATGGGAACATTGTCCAACACCGCCAAAAGGCAGTTCGAAGAAATTCTTGGAAAAATGTCCTTACTTCACAGGGTTTAATGTTACCAATCCAGAAATGTTTTATTTTAAAAATAGAAATAACACAGGAATGAAAACAATGTTGACCTTTACTAAACAAATTAATTCTGCAAACTTTTATACTCAATTGTCTACTTTAGGGTTTGACTACAGTAAAGACAACATAGAGACAAACACTGTCTGGGGCACGAAAAATTTGCAGGTACAAGGTTTAGAAGCACTATTCAGAGCCTGCATTATACCAGAACAAATTTTGATTTTGATGACACTGTTCAACAAACCTCTTGTCTTGGCTTAGCTAAGATAAAAGATTTAAATAAACTGTCTTTACCAAAACCTGCACCTGACAGTGATAACGATTCGAATGAGGAGGTAGACGTAACTTATATATTAAAACAGAACAAAACTGATCCTAACTGGAAGAAGTGGGTGATCTGGCAAACAGACACTTATAACTGTCATGAAAGATTCCTGAACAAATCACAAGGATTCAGATGGAATAGTCCAGATCCAAGATATTCCCAGAGACAACATCCAGGGATGGTAACTACAGTGTAGGGAAGCTTTGCCTTGAATAGCTTCAGAAATCTACACTTCCAGAAATAAAACAACACTTGTCTTTACTTAAAGAAAGCAATGATTTGCAAGACTTCTTAATGGGACCTCACAAGCCAAAGCAAAAACGTTTCATATACGCCGGTATATATGCCGCTTACAATGAAGCTTGGAAAGTGACGCAAATAGAAACTGCAGAAAAAATATGGGAAATTGATTGTATTAATTTGGAGAAAGCACTTTCTGTAGTGGACAATGGGTTAAAGACTCTGTCCTCCAGAATATATTCTATGGACAGCATCGTGTCATCTGCTAAAGACATCCTAGAACAAGACTTACTAAAGTTACAACATGGTCAGTCTCAATTGCGTTCTATCATGCTGTTAGGCTGGACATTGCAAAATCTGCGATCTGGCTATGTGCCATGGCATCTAATCAATACAACGTCATTGTTTGCTGTATTTAACCTTACAGATTAACAAATCTCTTTGGCACAAAGAGGAGCAGACTATACGGTGCTGAGCATTGAAAAACTCGAAAGATTACAATTAACAGTTTCTGAGAAACCTGTGATTGATTGGATAATTTATGGCTTCATTTCAATTCCAGTCACGACATTCAAGTTTCAGTATTTTCTGGAGCATGTACTAGCGGGCCTGTATGAAAGGTTGGGTAAAGAATACATTAAGTCGACCTGGGTTTTACCATATACACACAAGTGTTGGAATGGGGGACATGAAGTTTTCCTTAATGGCAATAATTGCAAAAAATCACTAAGTGGTATACTTCTGTGCAATGAAGTTAATTTACACGGGGCCTGTGACGGTTCTGCAAATAACCTTTCATGCCACCTACATGCTTCGCCCTCTCCTACGATAATACCGGTTTTCAGGCAGCTATCCAATGGCAGTTACGTTATGTTGAATGATCACAGCTGTTGTGGCATGTTGCCAGGAAAATGTTATCTCGTAACTGTGTCGTCCACGGTCACTTGTTGTATGTAAGTATTGTATCCAAAAACAGAGACAGAAAGTGAGACGGCTAAATGGCCTTCACTGAATATCTCTTCTATACGAATTGATACTTTAAGCAGAATGAAAGCCATTCTTTTACAAAAAAAAATGCCACTGACCTCGTCTAGAGAAACGTATGATCTGCAAGTAGCAAGGTCTTCTGCAGAGATACATGCATTATTATCAACAAACTGCCCAGTGCATTTCGCAGAAATGTTAAGCCAAATCTTAAACATGTCTGATATCTACGGCATCGCACATGTATTTAAGACAGTTTTTTTGGGACTGTTAACACCATTTGAAGCAGTCCTCAGCATTTTTCCTAATTTCGTGCTCTATGTAATCGGCGGCCTGCCTCTCATCTTAGGACTAGTAGCAGGAATCCTATTTTTATTCCTTCTGCTCCGATATGCCAAGTCCGGTCACCAGCAACACCAAAACTACCATGGAACAATGCCTCCTTGTAATGAGATATCGTGAAAGGATTTCACAGATTCTTGGCTTGGCTCATTTAAGAGATCTGATCACGACCTGGTTTCTTTTGTTCAGACCAATCTGGCAAGATTGCATCTTACCTGTTCTTCGATGCCTGCTTTGCAGACAGGAATGCGTGTTGGACATTTGTCTTACACTTCCATCAGTACTGCCATCGGATGACGATGCTTTGCTAGGTCCTGTAACGGCTCATGCATCGTGTTGCCCCCAACGGCTGCCTATTCTGATGACTGCAAAAAACACAGTTGATGGACAGAATGTAGAACAATGTCATACATTCACCCCAGTACAAGGATCTGAGCCTAAATCCATGGTTTTTTTGCACTCCACACCACCCTGGGTTAGACACTGGCTATATGCAAATCAGCTCTGACCCTGTGCCTCATGGGAACAGTCCAGTCCGAACTACCAAGCCATGTCTTTCCCAGACCGGAAGCAAGCATCCAAGGACCGGTTTCTGGCTATCAGCCTTCATCAGCCTGGATAGCTTGACTCCAGTGGTGTGGAGAGCCTGGGACTCACGTCTGAGTATACCCAGCACACTCGGGGTGAAAATTGCAAAAAACACAGTTGATGGACAGAATGTAGAACAATGTCATACATTCACCCCAGTACAAGGATCTGAGCCTAAATCCATCGTTTTTTTGCACTCCACACCACCCTGGGTTAGACACTGGCTATATGCAAATCAGCTCTGACCCTGTGCCTCATGGGAACAGTCCAGTCCGAACTACCAAGCCATGTCTTTCCCAGACCGGAATCAAGCATCCAAGGACCGGTTTCTGGCTATCAGCCTTCGTCAGCCTGGATAGCTTGACTCCAGTGGTGTGGAGAGCCTGGGACTCACGTCTGAGTATACCCAGCACACTCGGGGTGAAAATTGCAAAGAACACAGTTGATGGACAGAATGTAGAACAATGTCATACATTCACCCCAGTACAAGTATCTGAGCCTAAATCCATCGTTTTTTTGCACTCCACACCACCCTGGGTTAGACACTGGCTATATGCAAATCAGCTCTGACCCTGTGCCTCATGGGAACAGTCCAGTCCGAACTACCAAGCCATGTCTTTCCCAGACCGGAATCAAGCATCCAAGGACCGGTTTCTGGCTATCAGCCTTCATCAGCCTGGATAGCTTGACTCCAGTGGTGTGGAGAGCCTGGGACTCACGTCTGAGTATACCCAGCGCACTCGAGGTGAAAATTGCAAAAAACACAGTTGATGGACAGAATGTAGAACAATGTCATACATTCACCCCAGTACAAGGATCTGAGCCTAAATCCATCGTTTTTGTGCACTCCACACCATCCTGGGTTAGACACTGGCTATATGCAAATCAGCTCTGACCCTGTGCCTCATGGGAAC
This sequence comes from Lissotriton vulgaris, assembly GCF_964263255.1. Classification (NCBI taxonomy): domain Eukaryota; kingdom Metazoa; phylum Chordata; class Amphibia; order Caudata; family Salamandridae; genus Lissotriton; species Lissotriton vulgaris. The sequence continues at coordinate 60,115 of NW_028249526.1, read as the reverse complement.
AGTCCAGTCGGAACTACCAAGCCATGTCTTTCCCAGACCGAAATCAAGCATCCAAGGACCGGTTTCTGGCTATCAGCCTTCATCAGCCTGGATAGCTTGACTCCAGTGGTGTGGAGAGCCTGGGACTCACGTCTGAGTATACCCAGCACACTCGGGGTGAAAATTGCAAAAAACACAGTTGATGGACAGAATGTAGAACAATGTCATACATTCACCCCAGTACAAGGATCTGAGCCTAAATCCATCGTTTTTTTGCACTCCACACCACCCTGGGTTAGACACTGGCTATATGCAAATCAGCTCTGACCCTGTGCCTCATGGGAACAGTCCAGTCCGAACTACCAAGCCATGTCTTTCCCAGACCGGAATCAAGCATCCAAGGACCGGTTTCTGGCTATCAGCCTTCATCAGCCTGGATAGCTTGACTCCAGTGGTGTGGAGAGCCTGGGACTCACGTCTGAGTATACCCAGCATACTCGGGGTGAAAATTGCAAAAAACACAGTTGATGGACAGAATGTAGAACAATGTCATACATTCACCCAGGTACAAGGATCTGAGCCTAAATCCATCGGTTTTTTGCACTCCACACCACCGGGGGTTAGACACTGGCTATATGCAAATCAGCTCTGACCCTGTGCCTCATGGGAACAGTCCAGTCCGAACTACCAAGCCATGTCTTTCCCAGACCGGAATCAAGCATCCAAGGACCGGTTTCTGGCTATCAGCCTTCATAAGCCGGGATAGCTTGACTCCAGTGGTGTGGAGAGCCTGGGACTCACGTCTGAGTATACCCAGCACACTCGGGGTGAAAATTGCAAAAAACACAGTTGATGGACAGAATGTAGAACAATGTCATACATTCACCCCAGTACAAGGATCTGAGCCTAAATCCTTCGCTTTTTTGCACTCCACACCACCCTGGGTTAGACACTGGCTATATGCAAATCAGCTCTGACCCTGTGCCTCATGGGAACAGTCCAGTCCGAACTACCAAGCCATGTCTTTCCCAGACCGGAATCAAGCATCCAAGGACCGGTTTCTGGCTATCAGCCTTCATCAGCCTGGATAGCTTAACTCCAGTGGTGTGGAGAGCCTGGGACTCACGTCTGAGTATACCCAGCGCACTCGGGGTGAAAATTGCAAAAAACACAGTTGATGGACAGAATGTAGAACAATGTCATACATTCACCCCTGTACAAGGATCTGAGCCTAAATCCATCGTTTTTGTGCACTCCACACCACCCTGGGTTAGACACTGGCTATATGCAAATCAGCTCTGACCCTGTGCCTCATGGGAACAGTCCAGTCGGAACTACCAAGCCATGTCTTTCCCAGACCGGAATCAAGCATCCAAGGACCGGTTTCTGGCTATCAGCCTTCATCAGCCTGGATAGCTTGACTCCAGTGGTGTGGAGAGCCTGGGACTCACGTCTGAGTATAGCCAGCACACTCGGGGTGAAAATTGCAAAAAACACAGTTGATGGACAGAATGTAGAACAATGTCATACATTCACCCCAGTACAAGGATCTGAGCCTAAATCCATAGTTTTTTTGCACTCCACACCACCCTGGGTTAGACACTGGCTATATGCAAATCAGCTCTGACCCTGTGCCTCATGGGAACAGTCCAGTCCGAACTACCAAGCCATGTCTTTCCCAGACCGGAATCAAGCATCCAAGGACCGGTTTCTGGCTATCAGCCTTCATCAGCCTGGATAGCTTGACTCCAGTGGTGTGGAGAGCCTGGGACTCACGTCTGAGTATACCCAGCACACTCGGGGTGAAAATTGCAAAAAACACAGTTGATGGACAGAATGTAGAACAATGTCATACATTCACCCCAGTACAAGGATCTGAGCCTAAATCCATCGTTTTTTTGCACTCCACACCACCCTGGGTTAGACACTGGCTATATGCAAATCAGCTCTGACCCTGTGCCTCATGGGAACAGTCCAGTCCGAACTAGCAAGCCATGTCTTTCCCAGACCGGAATCAAGCATCCTAGGACCGGTTTCTGGCTATCAGCCTTCATCAGCCTGGATAGCTTGACTCCAGTGGTGTGGAGAGCCTGGGACTCACGTCTGAGTATACCCAGCGCACTCGGGGTGAAAATTGCAAAAAACACAGTTGATGGACAGAATGTAGAACAATGTCATACATTCACCCCAGTATAAGGATCTGAGCCTAAATCCATCATTTTGTGCACTCCACACCACCCTGGGTTAGACACTGGCTATATGCAAATCAGCTCTGACCCTGTGCCTCATGGGAACAGTCCAGTCGGAACTACCAAGCCATGTCTTTCCCAGACCGGAATCAAGCATCCAAGGACCGGTTTCTGGCTATCAGCCTTCATCAGCCTGGATAGCTTGACTCCAGTGGTGTGGAGAGCCTGGGACTCACGTCTGAGTATACCCAGCGCACTCGGGGTGAAAATTGCAAAAAACACAGTTGATGGACAGAATGTAGAACAATGTCATACATTCACCCCAGTACAAGGATCTGAGCCTAAATCCATCGTTTTTTTGCACTCCACACCACCCTGGGTTAGACACTGGCTATATGCAAATCAGCTCTGACCCTGTGCCTCATGGGAACAGTCCAGTCCGAACTACCAAGCCATGTCTTTCCCCGACCGGAATCAAGCATCCAAGGACGGTTTCTGGCTATCCGCCTTCATCAGCCTGGATAGCTTGACTCCAGTGGTGTGGAGAGCCTGGGACTCACGTCTGAGTATACCCAGCACACTTGGGGTGAAAATTGCAAAAAACACAGTTGATGGACAGAATGTAGAACAATGTCATACATTCACCCCAGTACAAGGATCTGAGCCTAAATCCATCGTTTTTTTGCACTCCACACCACCCTGGGTTAGACACTGGCTATATGCAAATCAGCTCTGACCCTGTGCCTCATGGGAACAGTCCAGTCCGAACTACCAAGCCATGTCTTTCCCAGACCGGAATCAAGCATCCAAGGACCGGTTTCTGGCTATCAGCCTTCATCAGCCTGGATAGCTTGACTCCAGTGGTGTGGAGAGCCTGGGACTCACGTCTGAGTATACCCAGCACACTCGGGTGAAAATTGCAAAAAACACAGTTGATGGACAGAATGTAGAACAATGTCATACATTCACCCCAGTACAAGGATCTGAGCCTAAATCCATCGTTTTTTTGCACTCCACACCACCCTGGGTTAGACACTGGCTATATGCAAATCAGCTCTGACCCTGTGCCTCATGGGAACAGTCCAGTCCGAACTACCAAGCCATGTCTTTCCCAGACCGGAATCAAGCATCCAAGGACCGGTTTCTGGCTATCAGCCTTCATAAGCCTGGATAGCTTGACTCCAGTGGTGTGGAGAGCCTGGGACTCACGTCTGAGTATACCCAGCACACTCGGGGTGAAAATTGCAAAAAACACAGTTGATGGACAGAATGTAGAACAATGTCATACATTCACCCCAGTACAAGGATCTGAGCCTAAATCCTTCGCTTTTTTGCACTCCACACCACCCTGGGTTAGACACTGGCTATATGCAAATCAGCTCTGACCCTGTGCCTCATGGGAACAGTCCAGTCCGAACTACCAAGCCATGTCTTTCCCAGACCGGAATCAAGCATCCAAGGACCGGTTTCTGGCTATCAGCCTTCATCAGCCTGGATAGCTTGACTCCAGTGGTGTGGAGAGCCTGGGACTCACGTCTGAGTATACCCAGCGCACTCGGGGTGAAAATTGCAAAAAACACAGTTGATGGACAGAATGTAGAACAATGTCATACATTCACCCCTGTACAAGGATCTGAGCCTAAATCCATCGTTTTTGTGCACTCCACACCACCCTGGGTTAGACACTGGCTATATGCAAATCAGCTCTGACCCTGTGCCTCATGGGAACAGTCCAGTCGGAACTACCAAGCCATGTCTTTCCCAGACCGGAATCAAGCATCCAAGGACCGGTTTCTGGCTATCAGCCTTCATCAGCCTGGATAGCTTGACTCCAGTGGTGTGGAGAGCCTGGGACTCACGTCTGAGTATAGCCAGCACACTCGGGGTGAAAATTGCAAAAAACACAGTTGATGGACAGAATGTAGAACAATGTCATACATTCACCCCAGTACAAGGATCTGAGCCTAAATCCATAGTTTTTTTGCACTCCACACCACCCTGGGTTAGACACTGGCTATATGCAAATCAGCTCTGACCCTGTGCCCCATGGGAACAGTCCAGTCCGAACTACCAAGCCATGTCTTTCCCAGACCGGAATCAAGCATCCAAGGACCGGTTTCTGGCTATCAGCCTTCATCAGCCTGGATAGCTTGACTCCAGTGGTGTGGAGAGCCTGGGACTCACGTCTGAGTATACCCAGCACACTCGGGGTGAAAATTGCAAAAAACACAGTTGATGGACAGAATGTAGAACAATGTCATACATTCACCCCAGTACAAGGATCTGAGCCTAAATCCATCGTTTTTTTGCACTCCACACCACCCTGGGTTAGACACTGGCTATATGCAAATCAGCTCTGACCCTGTGCCTCATGGGAACAGTCCAGTCCGAACTAGCAAGCCATGTCTTTCCCAGACCGGAATCAAGCATCCTAGGACCGGTTTCTGGCTATCAGCCTTCATCAGCCTGGATAGCTTGACTCCAGTGGTGTGGAGAGCCTGGGACTCACGTCTGAGTATACCCAGCGCACTCGGGGTGAAAATTGCAAAAAACACAGTTGATGGACAGAATGTAGAACAATGTCATACATTCACCCCAGTACAAGGATCTGAGCCTAAATCCATCATTTTGTGCACTCCACACCACCCTGGGTTAGACACTGGCTATATGCAAATCAGCTCTGACCCTGTGCCTCATGGGAACAGTCCAGTCGGAACTACCAAGCCATGTCTTTCCCAGACCGGAATCAAGCATCCAAGGACCGGTTTCTGGCTATCAGCCTTCATCAGCCTGGATAGCTTGACTCCAGTGGTGTGGAGAGCCTGGGACTCACGTCTGAGTATACCCAGCGCACTCGGGGTGAAAATTGCAAAAAACACAGTTGATGGACAGAATGTAGAACAATGTCATACATTCACCCCAGTACAAGGATCTGAGCCTAAATCCATCGTTTTTTTGCACTCCACACCACCCTGGGTTAGACACTGGCTATATGCAAATCAGCTCTGACCCTGTGCCTCATGGGAACAGTCCAGTCCGAACTACCAAGCCATGTCTTTCCCAGACCGGAATCAAGCATCCAAGGACGGTTTCTGGCTATCCGCCTTCATCAGCCTGGATAGCTTGACTCCAGTGGTGTGGAGAGCCTGGGACTCACGTCTGAGTATACCCAGCACACTTGGGGTGAAAATTGCAAAAAACACAGTTGATGGACAGAATGTAGAACAATGTCATACATTCACCCCAGTACAAGGATCTGAGCCTAAATCCATCGTTTTTTTGCACTCCACACCACCCTGGGTTAGACACTGGCTATATGCAAATCAGCTCTGACCCTGTGCCTCATGGGAACAGTCCAGTCCGAACTACCAAGCCATGTCTTTCCCAGACCGGAATCAAGCATCCAAGGACCGGTTTCTGACTATCAGCCTTCATCAGCCTGGATAGCTTGACTCCAGTGGTGTGGAGAGCCTGGGACTCACGTCTGAGTATACCCAGCACACTCGGGGTGAAAATTGCAAAAAACACAGTTGATGGACAGAATGTAGAACAATGTCATACATTCACCCCAGTACAAGGATCTGAGCCTAAATCCATCGTTTTTTTGCACTCCACACCACCCTGGGTTAGACACTGGCTATATGCAAATCAGCTCTGACCCTGTGCCTCATGGGAACAGTCCAGTCCGAACTACCAAGCCATGTCTTTCCCAGACCGGAATCAAGCATCCAAGGACCGGTTTCTGGCTATCAGCCTTCATCAGCCTGGATAGCTTGACTCCAGTGGTGTGGAGAGCCTGGGACTCACGTCTGAGTATACCCAGCGCACTCGGGGTGAAAATTGCAAAAAACACAGTTGATGGACAGAATGTAGAACAATGTCATACATTCACCCCAGTACAAGGATCTGAGCCTAAATCCATCGTTTTTGTGCACTCCACACCACCCTGGGTTAGACACTGGCTATATGCAAATCAGCTCTGACCCTGTGCCTCATGGGAACAGTCCAGTCCGAACTACCAAGCCATGTCTTTCCCAGACCGGAATCAAGCATCCAAGGACCGGTTTCTGGCTATCCGCCTTCATCAGCCTGGATAGCTTGACTCCAGTGGTGTGGAGAGCCTGGGACTCACGTCTGAGTATACCCAGCACACTCGGGGTGAAAATTGCAAAAAACATAGTTGATGGACAGAATGTAGAACAATGTCATACATTCACCCCAGTACAAGGATCTGAGCCTAAATCCATCGTTTTTTTGCACTCCACACCACCCTGGGTTAGACACTGGCTATATGCAAATCAGCTCTGACCCTGTGCCTCATGGGAACAGTCCAGTCCGAACTACCAAGCCATGTCTTTCCCAGACCGGAATCAAGCATCCAAGGACCGGTTTCTGGCTATCAGCCTTCATCAGCCTGGATAGCTTGACTCCAGTGGTGTGGAGAGCCTGGGACTCACGTCTGAGTATGCCCAGCACACTCGGGGTGAAAATTGCAAAAAACACAGTTGATGGACAGAATGTAGAACAATGTCATACATTCACCCCAGTACAAGGATCTGAGCCTAAATCCATCGTTTTTTTGCACTCCACACCACCCTGGGTTAGACACTGGCTATATGCAAATCAGCTCTGACCCTGTGCCTCATGGGAACAGTCCAGTCCGAACTACCAAGCCATGTCTTTCCCAGACCGGAATCAAGCATCCAAGGACCGGTTTCTGGCTATCAGCCTTCATCAGCCTGGATAGCTTGACTCCAGTGGTGTGGAGAGCCTGGGACTCACGTCTGAGTATACCCAGCGCACTCAGGGTGAAAATTGCAAAAAACACAGTTGATGGACAGAATGTAGAACAATGTCATACATTCACCCCAGTACAAGGATCTGAGCCTAAATCCATCGTTTTTGTGCACTCCACACCACCCTGGGTTAGACACTGGCTATATGCAAATCAGCTCTGACCCTGTGCCTCATGGGAACAGTCCAGTCCGAACTACCAAGCCATGTCTTTCCCAGACCGGAATCAAGCATCCAAGGACCGGTTTCTGGCTATCAGCCTTCATCAGCCTGGATAGCTTGACTCCAGTGGTGTGGAGAGCCTGGGACTCACGTCTGAGTATACCCAGCACACTCGGGGTGAAAATTGCAAAAAACACAGTTGATGGACAGAATGTAGAACAATGTCATACATTCACCCCAGTACAAGGATCTGAGCCTAAATCCATCGTTTTTTTGCACTCCACACCACCCTGGGTTAGACACTGGCTATATGCAAATCAGCTCTGACCCTGTGCCTCATGGGAACAGTCCAGTCCGAACTACCAAGCCATGTCTTTCCCAGACCGGAATCAAGCATCCAAGGACCGGTTTCTGGCTATCAGCCTTCATCAGCCTGGATAGCTTGACTCCAGTGGTGTGGAGAGCCTGGGACTCACATCTGAGTATACCCAGCACACTCGGGGTGAAAATTGCAAAAAACACAGTTGATGGACAGAATGTAGAACAATGTCATACATTCACCCCAGTACAAGGATCTGAGCCTAAATCCATCGTTTTTTTGCACTCCACACCACCCTGGGTTAGACACTGGCTATATGCAAATCAGCTCTGACCCTGTGCCTCATGGGAACAGTCCAGTCCGAACTACCAAGCCATGTCTTTCCCAGACCGGAATCAAGCATCCAAGGACCGGTTTCTGGCTATCAGCCTTCATCAGCCTGGATAGCTTGACTCCAGTGGTGTGGAGAGCCTGGGACTCACGTCTGAGTATACCCAGCGCACTCGGGGTGAAAATTGCAAAAAACACAGTTGATGGACAGAATGTAGAACAATGTCATACATTCACCCCAGTACAAGGATCTTAGCCTAAATCCATCGTTTTTTTGCACTCCACACCACCCTGGGTTAGACACTGGCTAAATGCAAATCAGCTCTGACCCTGTGCCTCAAGGGAACAGTCCAGTCCGAACTACCAAGCCATGTCTTTCCCAGACCGGAATCAAGCATCCAAGGACCGGTTTCTGGCTATCAGCCTTCATCAGCCTGGATAGCTTGACTCCAGTGGTGTGGAGAGCCTGGGACTCACGTCTGAGTATACCCAGCACACTCGGGGTGAAAATTGCAAAAAACACAGTTGATGGACAGAATGTAGAACAATGTCATACATTCACCCCAGTACAAGGATCTGAGCCTAAATCCATCGTTTTTTTGCACTCCACACCACCCTGGGTTAGACACTGGCTATATGCAAATCAGCTCTGACCCTGTGCCTCATGGGAACAGTCCAGTCCGAACTACCAAGCCATGTCTTTCCCAGACCGGAATCAAGCATCCAAGGACCGGTTTCTGGCTATCAGCCTTCATCAGCCTGGATAGCTTGACTCCAGTGGTGTGGAGAGCCTGGGACTCACGTCTGAGTATACCCAGCACACTCGGGGTGAAAATTGCAAAAAGCACAGTTGATGGACAGAATGTAGAACAATGTCATACATTCACCCCAGTACAAGGATCTGAGCCTAAATCCATCGTTTCTTTGCACTCCACACCACCCTGGGTTAGACACTGGCTATATGCAAATCAGCTCTGACCCTGTGCCTCATGGGAACAGTCCAGTCCGAACTACAAAGCCATGACTTTCCCAGACCGGAATCAAGCATCCAAGGACCGGTTTCTGGCTATCAGCCTTCATCAGCCTGGATAGCTTGACTCCAGTGGTGTGGATGATGACGGCATTCATTGAGGTCTGACCAGCAAGTCTGACTGAGGGTGAGATACGAGAAACTACAGGCCTACAGGTACCATCTACTACGGACATTGCTAATGCATCAAACGCTGACGGCGATGATCCACACTTCTGCACTTTTGATCTGCTAACTGAAGTGGTTCCACTTTCACCTAATACAGTGGTCGGTTTCTTTACGGGCCTTGACAATATGATGTTTTCTCCCGACTCTACTGATTCTCCTGAGGATAGTTTTTGATTATTTCACACAACATTCTCTGAACTCTGCAATTCGGCCTTCATTTTTCAAAACAATCCAATATTTTGAACTTTTGGCACAGAGTAATCTGCTTAAAGTAGAATTATTCTTAGATAACAAGATTTCAAGCTTGTACTTCCTAATTAACAATATTTGGCTTCAACCTCGATTACAAAGATAGTTAGACAATTATGCTATGGGATTGATCTCAGGTATCGATTAATGACTGTATGTTCGTTTTGTATAATGTGAAGATATATGCTCATAGTTTATATCTGATTTCATGATGCCTATGATTTTTACATGATGTATACTCCCTTCAAGCAAACAAGCCTATTCGCAAATGCATTTTTGTATTTTGGGGTGGGATTGTAAACACTTTGCTTTAAAATATGCTCAGTGCTTATGTATGATTGAATTTAATAATCGTGGAGCGGTTGTTATGTGGGAATCTAGGACCCTAGTGTAACTTTTCCCAATTCATGCCCATATATAGGTATAAACCATCCAGTCCTTATATAGGCATTAAGAATCATTGCCTTATTTAGTTATAGCCGGTGCAGCCCTAATACGGCATGGCTACTTCCACTAAACTCAGAGAATCCACATTGATTTCGTGGTAAAACCAGCCCTCAGCAGTGAGGAATCTCCCCCTGCTTGAATACTGATTTATCCAAGAAATCCGGGAGTTTTCAAGGAACTAAGGCACTAGTGACGATATTATGTCCAATCTTACGTCAGACTAGGCACCTTCAGGGGTATAAATATGCCTACATTTGCCCAGTCAAACACACGGTGTTTCCGGAGCAGATCGACTAACTACTTGCCCGACGCCCTGCTGATGCAAATGCTGAAGGAAGCCGACCCTCCAACTGACGCACTGAAAAGACGCTGTCTTTTCTCCTGCCGAGAAATCCAGCTCCAGTGTTTCCAGGCTACCCTGGCGGGTTGCTGGGAGATCGAGTCCCGAGTGAGAGATACAAGACCTCTATCATTCTAAAACCAAGGTACGGAGCTGATTAGATCCCTAGAGAATTCTTGAACAGATTCTTGGCAGAGAAATACCAAAACTTAAACTACTCCTCAATTACTCCTCCCTCGTACTAGGCTTAGGTTAGGTACACTGGGGTACGCGTACGTTAGAAGCACCAGTTGAGTACTTTTAGCCATCATTTTATCACTGTATGTATTTTATGCATTGTATGTATTCTATGTGTATGGCTTAGAAACCATATCATGCTTTTACAGTACTATTTTATAATACTATTTGTATTATATGCCTCGTACTTCTTAACTAGCATTTGAATTGTAGCAGTGCATTTCTTATGCTTAAGAAATAAGACTGTTCAATAAATACTTTTATTGAAAACGTCCATCTCTCTATTTCTAAAGCAACTCTGGTGAAACTAAGCATGCACGATTGACTGAGTGAAATAGCCGTCTATTGTTTCCGCGACTCTAGAGATACGTTTCATTCTGGGGAAACAAAGTTGTCATGTTATATGGTTGTCAGAGACTAATCCCTTCTTGTTTATTCGAGAAAGTTTCTAGTGACTTCTGAGCTAGCTGGCACTCACAATTAAGTCTAATATATTCGGCAGAGACCTAGTTGACTTCAGTCCTACGTCTAAGCTGCAGGGTATATTATTCAAATGCGCAGAGCCAAATGGAATATAGGAACTACACTACAATAGCAAAGATAACAGCTTAAATTAACATAATCAATAAAGGTTGTCCCAATCCTGATGGTTACTGGCACCCACAGCTTCTTGCCCATGGCCTGTCTCCTGTCACCCTTCAATCTATACACTACTATATATGGCTAATAACCTATCCCTCCAATTTATAAACGTAGGGGGATCAGGACTGATCCATTGCGATGTGATGGTACATCTTAGAATAGCCATTGCAATAAAGAAAAAGCCTATTTCCAATCTGGCCCAGCCTTCACTTCCAGTGTCTGATCTATCCCTAGGATCACTAGTCCGGGAGTTATAGATATAGACTTGCCTAGGGTCTGGCCCAAGAAGAGCTCAGTATCTTGCAGGAATTTGACAAGTTTAGGACACCTGAAGAACATATGAGTTGTGCCTGCGACCAATGCCCCCCACCTGCTACATGAGTTCCCGCGCGAGCCAGACCATTTAGCGATTTTTCCCAGAGTATAGTACAGGTCGAAAGCAAATCTGCTCTACCGGCAGTATAAGACCTGGCAAAACAATTTGGCTCTGTTTCAGGCTATAAATTGAACGTTGATAAAACCCAGGTCATACACTCGGATACTTTAAGACCGCTTGATATCCCAACAGTATCATCAGCAACATATCTGGGTATCAAAATTACAGCGGCGGTCGAGCAGATACCTGAAATAAATATTGTGCAGATCATAAAAAGCGTTGATCAGACTCTCACAAGATTTGATCATTTTCATTTCTCATTGTACGGACTGTGTAATATAATTAAAATGTTAATCTTCCCCAAATTCTTATATCTGTTCAGAACAATACCTATAGAATTTCTTGCTTTTTGTATCACTATAGCAGAAAGAGTCTGTATTAGATATTTATGGGGTTATCACAAAGCCAGAAGGGCAGCTAAATGGTTAATCCTTCCAAGATTAAGGGGCGGCTGGGGCATACTTCCCTTAAGATTTTATCATTGGGTAACATTATTACAGCAAATGGGAATACTGTTGGTTGGGAGTAAGTCGGTAGTCCCAGTACCGGTCAGACCTACAATCTACAAAGTTCTGGTAGGGGAGGATGCGTTACACTGCCTTACTAGAGTAAAAGAGCCCAGTTATTACAAGAAAGTCAAGTTTAAGGTTATTTAGTCAGCGTTATCTATTTGGAAACAAAGGCGGCAACGATTTGGGATTGTGAATATTAATGCTTATACTCCTGTGTTCTCATTCGGGTGGTTACCACCAATTTTTATGATCAGATAACTATGAATTTAGGGTTCTTGGAATCAATGCTTTGGGGGATTTTTTCAGTAATGGTCAAATTATGTCGTTCTCAGAATTACAGCTAAAATATGGGCTCCCTACCAGACATTTCTTTTAAGTATATGCAGATTAGAAGCTATCTGACTAAAGCTACTGCGCAGGGTAGGGCAACTTTGTAAAGATACCATTGGTTGGCATGATAGCGGCTAGGTCTAGGATAGGGAAAATGTATCAAACATTGTTCTCATTACTTCCTGATGACTTGGTCTCCCAGAATACTGGATGGGATAGGAAGCTAGCACAGGAGGGTATGGATCTGGAGGCTTTCTTGTAACTGCCAAGCCAGATATTAATAACTGGTAGTCTGAGAGCCCAACACTACATGTCTGCTTTTGACCAGGTTCCTTGATTCCAGCGAATTTAATGTTCTGGGGTCTTGGCCCCAATAGTTATACTCACAATTCCTTTGTTCTCTCAGGCAGAGAGTGTCTGTGCTTAGTTCAAACCAGTTTGGTCCTCTGTGGCCCAGACACCCGGCAGGAGGTGGAGACAGCATTGGCCAAGGCTGACAGAGCCTATTCAGGTGCAAGGGAAACCTCCTCCAACCACTTTCTAAAAGTTGTATTTTCAAACATACAATATAAAACTCATCTTTACTAAAAGATGCATTTTTATATTCTGAGTTCAGGCATACTATACTCCATCTTGTCCCAATCGGAAATTATATTTATAAGATGTTATAAATAAACTCCCATTCTATCCTATGGGACAGAAAGCCTTTCGATTGTGTAAAACAAAATACACTGAATTTCACTATCAGGACATGTCACACACCTCAATTCATGTCAGTTCATGTCCTACCTTTCACATACACTGCACCCTGCCCATGGGGCTACCTTGGGCCTTCCTTAGGGGTGTCTTACATGTAAGAAAAGGGAAGATTAGGGCCTGGCAAGTGGGTGCACTTGCCAGGTCGACATGGCAGTTACAAACTGTGCGCAGACTCTGCAGTGGCAGGTCTGAGATACCTTTACAGGGCTACTTCTGTGGGTGGCACAATAAGTGCTGCAGGCCCACTAGTATCATTTGATTTACAGGCCCTGGCACCCTCAGTGCACTGTACTGGGGACTTACTAGTAAATCAAATATGCCAATCATTGAAACACCAATCCATGACACAATTTAAAACAGGAACAATTGCACTTGAACAATGAGTCAAAACTGGGAGGTCAGAAAGCAAAAAGACTGAGGAAACACCAGTGGTGTTCAGTACCGGGCTCTCCCAGCATTACGTAAATGTCCTACCATAGAAACCCAGGTAGGACAGGTGGTTGGTAAGGGCGATAGCCAGGCCCATGCTCAGAGGCTTCAGGGTCAGAGACAGTAGGGGACAGCGGGCACCAGAAGGCACTAAGGACTGCTTGCACATTGTAGCAAGCTGCTTCTTCCGCCGTGATCCAGCGAACCAAAGAAAATTCTGTCTCATAAGCACATCTCTACACCACGATACTCACCATTATGGACAATTTTAACACTAGACCCATAAATGACTGAGACATGAATTGACCAACTGAATCATATGACCTAATTAATCAAATCTCTTAAATGAACATTTAATTAAGTCAAAATCTAGGCAATGGATTAACTGATGGTAACTTATATGAAATAATCAAGACCATCTTGTCATTTCAAAATCTATTTTATTAACTTTATTATTAAGCAAAGTACATTTATTCAAAGAGATAATTCTTTATTTGCATTAAATAAGCATCATTTTATTTAGTAAGGCACATTAGACTGTCAGTTTAAATCAAAACAGCGCGAGAAATGTTTAAGCTAAAAGAGTCCCATTCCCTAAACCCTATTTCCCTGACTTAACTAAGGAAACCTAAGGGGAAAAATGTAAAGATCAAAAATATCTTACATGAGTCAAAAGTCCGACAGCATCTCACGAGAACAGGAACGAGCCAACCAAGCCCCTCCCAAGGGACCAAGTTTTTATACCTTTTCTCTATCTAAGACTAGCTAAAAGAATACAAATTACAGACCAACTCGCAAAATGATTGGTCGTCAAATGTCAGTCCATGAAGTCATCGCCTTCTCACAGAAAACCATATTCTTTAAAAGCGGCATTGTTCTTTGTCTACGTGTGACACAAGCTCTTCCGAGGAGCTCGCAACATTTTATTAAATAATAGTTCATTGCTTCCTCAGCTCGAACCTTTCCGCCGCAATGTCCTGTCCTTGGCAATGAAAGTTATACAATGCTAGGCGCATCCTGCACAGTTCTGCTTCCACGTATTTGTTTCTCAAAGATTATGACCAAAACGCTTTCTTTCATTCTTTGCTGTGCATGGCCCATCCCGACAGGACTTCGGACATCCATTTCAAAATAGGCCACAGGCCTCTTTTACCGAGACTCTAGTATGCAAGGAAACACAAGACATCAATTAATTTGAGTAATGATAATTATTCTGTGACCCACCCCCTTTACTAATGTTAACCCATTAGTCTAGATTACCTAGCTTCAAGCACAAGAAATGAACAAAACTCTGTCACATAAAAGACACGACATAAACAAGAGCACATTTAAGAATAAGCACATGCTATTATTTTAATCAGCCGCAGTTAACGTTGACAAAACAGAAAGACAAAATTAATATATTATTCAAACGTAGTGACTAATGCAACAAGAGCACATATTATTAATCCCACGTGTTTATGAAGGTGCACATTATTCTAGGTTGAATTAATACAAAAGCATGCAACACTCGTTCATATTTTCATTAATTATGGGAGTTTAATTCTGCGAACAGTAACTCAGTAAATTTTAGAAGTTCGCTTCATCAACTCCCTCATCTGGTGATTTCTAAATCACCAAACAAAACCCAAAAATTTTACCCAAAATTTTAACTTTTTAGAAATGTCATATTATGAACACTCCCTGTGTTAGTA
This sequence comes from Lissotriton vulgaris, assembly GCF_964263255.1. Taxonomy (NCBI): domain Eukaryota; kingdom Metazoa; phylum Chordata; class Amphibia; order Caudata; family Salamandridae; genus Lissotriton; species Lissotriton vulgaris. Next base: position 45,069 of record NW_028249526.1, on the reverse strand, counting down.
AATCTAAAATCCTGTTTCATCAGTTTGTCTGGAACTCTCATATTGAGCTCTACGAAATTCTTCCATTTCTATCTCCTTCTCCAGAGCCTTTCTGACTTTGTAAATTCTTCTCTTTTCCCTCACATGCTTCTTTCTCTTGTGGATCATGCAACTGATTTTTAACAAAAGCGTTACTATAACAATGATTATTACAGGATAAAGTAATTTGCCAATGATTGAACTGCCAATTTCAGCAAACCATTCCCTAATTGCCTCAAATCTTTTGCCCAAACGATCTGAGAAATTGTCACTTTCCATGGGTTCTATTTCTGAGTGAAATTCAGTGATATTCTTTATTAGCAACTCTATGTTCTGGCTTTTGTCTGGGATATAAGTGCAGCAATGCTGAACATGCAAAATCCCACAGACTCCTCCCTCTTTTGCTAGGAGAATGTCTAGAGCAAGTCGGTTCTGCATAACCATGCTTCTGGTGGCAATGAGTTCAGTATTAACTAATTGGAATCCACTTGTAGTATCAGTGGACAATCTGTCAACAATTGTGGAAACCTTTCTAATTTTAATTGCATTCAAAGTTATTCCCACCATAGGAATTATTGCACCAAATATATCTCCCATGATCTCAGAAAAGCTTTCTCTCTTGTACCTATTCAGGTGTTTGCCAATTTCAAATGAACCATCCCCATATCTGTCCACATGGAAAATTTTAGGAAAGACAAGACCAAGGTAACATGTGCCATACCAATGGGCCGGGAGACTAAAATATGCTTTGTTCCCACAAACAAAATAATTTCCAGGGAAAATTGGATCCTTACCACCTTACCCCCTACAATACGATAAGTGTCCTCACATTGACTAGCACCGACAAAAGAATTGTCATAAAGTGTGTTATCTCTTCTAATAAAGAATTTTCCACTAACAGGATCATCTATGTGAATAGCAGCATATCTATTTTCACCATTAAGTTTCTCATCTTCGAGCTGCCAAAACTTGGACTTAGTCTGTTTCAGCATCTCATTTCTTTTATAAATCGCCCTTCTCTCCTCAACCAACTTGAGAAAAGACCTTTCTTCATCTCTCATTTTGCAGGTTAAATTATTTTTGTAAGCGTACTCGTAGGTGAGTTCATTAGTTACCAGAAAGAATTCCCTCATCTGTTTAGCAGGTCTAACTTTATTTAAACTATTTACAACTTTCAGGTTAGCGAAAATTTCATCAAAGTCTGAGTAATAATACTCCAAACGACCTGTTTGATAGAACAAGCTAGCTATAACACTGCATGTTATTCCATAAGTAAAGAGGAGCATATTATACTTGACCCCTTCTGAAACTGAAGTAGGAAGCTTAACGCAAACATAACAATCTTTGACATCCATAACTCTTACATACTCTGTCAAGAGTCTTGAAAAGAAATTAGTAGAAAAATCACCAACAGATCTGTCTTGGTGGATCTCTGGCTTGTGCTCAGTAACCCTGTTAGTTTTGCCTGCAACATCATGAGCAGCTTGTTTAGATTCAGCTTTGCTCATCATATTTACCTTATAATCCTCCTTGTCTATACCAAGAGGAAAAATGACTGCCAAAATTAACCAAACTAAAATGATTAGAATCACACAAATAGAAGACATTTTACATCTCCTGAGGATAGCACACCTTGAATTGTCAGTATTAGGCATTCTTTTTTTTTTTTTTTTACTTAACTCAAACAAAAATTTGAAAATAGTAGTAGTAATACTATAAACACCTCCCCTTTAAAAAAATTTTTTTAGTAACCCTCTAACAGCTTTTCTTCGACCTTGCGTCTTACATAAAAGTGTTTTTCCAGCTAACACAATTTCTTCGACCTTGTGTCACCTAACAGAATTTCTTCGGCCTTATGCCAAAATAAACCTCAACTTAAAGAAAAATAATTTCTAATCATTGTCACTGTTCTCTTCCAGATCCTCCTGACTACTACTGCTAATCTCAACTACTGGTGGAATTATAATGTAGGCCCACTCAGGAGATTTGTACTTCTGATTTGGCTTCAATGGTCTTTTGCCCTTTCTGCTAATTACTTCAATTGTCTTTCATGCTTGTTCTTTTCTATCTGATTCACTATTCTGACTTGATATCTCATTGATCTGCTCCTTTGATTTTTTCACCAACTTGAACTTCAAATTTTCTTTAGGCCAGATTTCACCTTTTCTCAAGAGTTTCTTCTTAGGCTCGATTTCATTACATTCAGCTTTCCAAGCCCTTTTTCTGAATTTTCTTATATCAGACTCTTCATCACTCTCGTCTGAGTCAGTTTCAGAGATTTCAATTCTGTATCTATGAACTTCTTTACACAGCAGTTTCACTCCGTTAGGAACAACATCTCTGTAGCTGGTACTTGGTAATTCGTCCTCCTCCTCTTCTGGAAATACTTCTAACTTCCCAGGTTCAGAATCTTCGTTACTGCTTTCAGAGCTTCCAATCTGCTTTTCAATACTCTCCCGATCTTGATTCTCTTCTGACACAGTTTCTTTTTCAGTTCTTTTTTCTAAAACATCTTCATCATTCTCTGAATCAACAACCACAATTTCTAGATCTTTTTCATTTGATGCCTGATCCGCATCAGAATCTTCCAGATGTCGACTTTCCTGTCGATCTTCAGAATCTGGATCTTCAGGTTCTCCTTCAGACTCTGAATCAGTTGTTGTGTCGTCACTATCCTCATCAGGATTATCAGGAGGTGGTACACGAATGGTATGACTTGCATGCACCCACCTCTTCAGACCCTTACATTTCACAGCATTTGTTGTGACTAGTATCACCTGTCTTGCTTTTTGCCACCTGGATACTAAACATCTTCTTCTCCGATTAACTTTTGTTCTGACCCAGTCTCTTGGCAATAGATCATGAGCCTGCTCCTTTTCTTTTGAAATCACATCTGTTCCCACCTGATGGAATACAGAAGTTACCACGTCAGAAAGCTGCTTACAATACTCTATAATTGCACTTTCATTTATTGTTAACAATTTTCCAATTGGTATAAAAGCCTGTCTCATTACTCTTCCCATGAGTATATCATGAGGGCTAAGACCTGTCTTTTTATCTGGTGTGCTCCTCAAAGACATCAAAACAAGTGGAAGTGCATCTGTCCACTTCATCCCTGTAGCTAGGCACATTTTTCAATTCTATTTTTAATTGTGCCATTAATTTGCTCAACCACACCTGATGCTTCTGGTCTGTATGCACAATGTAATTTTTGTTTTATGCTGAAAGCCTCACAAATTAATTTTAACAATCTGTTTTCAAAGTATGTGCCACGGTCACTTTCAATGGTCACTGGAAATCCGTACCTAGGTATGATCTCCCTTAAAAGCAATTTTGTCACAGTAACTGAGTCATTGTGACGAGTAGGGAACGCTTCCACCCATCTTGAAAACAGACAGACAATAACAAGGACATATCTCAACCTGTTATGGGGTGGCATGTCAATGAAATCCATTTACAACCTGGTAAAAGGACCACCCTCCCGTCCTATGGTTCCCATGCTCACAACTGTTTTTCTGTTTGGATTGATTTGCTGGCAGATCAAACATCTCTGGCAAAGTGACTCCGCAATAATCCTACATTTTGGATTATACCAAGTCTCCCTGAACATTCGAATCATTGAATCTCTTCCTAAATAACCTGGACCATGGTACATCCGTGCCATGTCAGCAATCATGCAATTGGGCATAACAGGTCTGCCATCTTTGTAAACCCAAATTTCATCTTCCTCCCTCTGTCTGCAACCTTCTTTGAGCCATGTGTTTTTCTCCTCATCATTTGCCTCATCTTGTAAATCTTTTACTCCCTGCCATGTTTCAACTACAGATATTAGCATGAGAGAGTTCATAACATGATCATTGTCTTTTTCCCGATTAATTGAAAGATTGTTTTCCGCACAGTAACGTGCAGTTTCATCTGCAAAGTTATTGCCTTTAGTAATATAGTCCTCACCCTTCTTGTGCGCTCCACATTGGACAACAGCTATTTTTTCTGGTAATTGAATGCCATTGATCAGTCTCTTGATCAATTTTGCATTTCTGATTGGTGTTCCCGCATAGGTCAAATAACCTCTTTGAGACCAGAGCTGGCCATAGTCATGGACTACGCCATATCCATACTGACTATCAGTCTCTATGGTAACCTTTTTCCCTTTTGCTTTTTCACATGCACGAATTAAACCAATTAATTCTGCCACTTGAGCTGAACGAATTCCTTCAAGAGTTGAACCCTCAACTATTTCTGAAACTGTGCAAACTGAGTATGCTGCTCTCAGAATTCCTTCATCCGTTCTTAGACAGGAGCCATCAACAAAGTAAACAATGTCTGACTCTGGTAAAGGCACATCTTTAATGTCCCCTCTAGGTTTAGTACAGGATTCCAAAACATCCAAACATTCATGATCAATATCATCAGTCTCATTATCAATTTCAGAAACCACACCATCTGGCAAAAGTGTAGAGGGATTAAGATTAACACACCTTGCAATAGATACATTATCTGATCTTAGAATAGCCTTTTCATATTTGGTCAATCTGTTACTCGACAAGTGCTGTGTTTTCTTCTGGTAAGAAGTGTTTCAACTGAATGAGGTACATATACTTTTACAGGAAACCCCATAATGATTCCTTCACTTTGCTCAAGGCTTACACTTGTTGCAGCCACTGCTTTTAAGCAACCTGGCAATGCTTTTGCAACAGGATCAAGAACAGCTGAAAAGTAAGCTATTGGTTTTCTCATTTTTCCATGTTTCTGAATTAGAACTGACAATGCACAACCTTCCCTTTCACTGCAGTACAGCTCAAATTCCTTGTCATAGTCTGGCATCCCCAAAGCTGGAGCTTCACACAGACTTCTCTTTAGTTTTTCAAAAGCCTCTAATTCTGTTTTTGTCAAAACAATTGGGTCTTTTATGTCAGCCTTTGCAGTGGTTTCACAATTACTGAAAACCCACAAATCCATTGGCGACAATAACCAACCATTCCTAGAAACATTCTGATCTGTCTTTGTGTTGTTGGTGGTTGTATTGCTCGAATCATTTTTATTCTTTCAATTGTCACTTGTCTGATTCCCTTTGCAATTCTGTGACCAATGTATTTAACCTCTTGTTTGCAAAACTGTAGTTTCGCAGGTGACACTTTATGTCCCTCATCTGCTAATCGATTCAAAAGTGTAATAGTGTCTGTTACACAATTTTCTCAAGTTTTTCCGGCCACAAGGAGGTCATCAATGTACTGGACTAATGTTGACTTTCAAGGTAATTCTAAATCTTCCAGGGATTTCTTTAACAACTGCTTAAAGATAGATGGACTTTCAGTATACCCTTGAGGAATACGACACCATGCTAAAATTCGATCCAGGAATCTGAACGCAAACATTTGTTGGCTATCTGGATGCAGTGGAACTGTAAAGAAGGCATAACATAGGTCAATGACCATATACCATTCAGCATCATGCGGAATCTGATATAGAATTACCGCTGGGTTTGGTACAACTGGACAGCAAGGAACAACGATTTGGTTAATCTTTCTCAGGTCCTGAATTATTCTGTAAGTTCCGTTTGGCTTTTTGATTCCCATAATCGGTGAATTACATGGGCTGCTCTCAATCTCTCTTAAAACACCCTGCTTAGTGAATTTTTCAATCACAGGAATGACACCTTCAATAGTTTCAGGTTTCATTTTGTACTGGGGAATGTTTGGAAAATCTATCCCTTGCTTCACAGTAATTTTTACTGGGTCCACATGTTTCATTAAACCCATTTCATCAACAGTTAAATCCCAAATTTTCGGATTAACTGCCTCTTTCAATTCTTCAGGTAAATTGTTTTTATCAAAAGCAGGAAACATTTTGTTTTCTTCTTCAACCATTAACATTGTTAATTTATACAGACCATCTTCTTCTAAGGTCTGAAGCTCAATACCATCCGGTGAGCAATATATTTTACAGTTCATTTTACATAACAAATCCCGACCTAATAGGTTAACGGGACTGCTGTTACAGACAACAAATCTGTGCTTGTCTTTATAATTCCCAATTTCTACATCAACTGGTTTTGTCAAATCTGTCTTTATTTGTTGATTGGCTACACCAACCACCTGGATTGTCTCACCCGAGAGAGGAAGATTTTCAATTCCCACTGATCTAACTGTAGAACGGGTAGCACCAGTGTCCACAAGAAAAGTGATATCTACATCATTCACTTTACCAGTTACAAATGGACCTGACTGATCTACCTCAAGAGTGGATCCAAGTACACACTCTTCCTCCTCTCTCAGGCACTGTCATGAGTAATCTTCCGAATCAATGCTCTAATTTTCTTTTAGCCAAAATTGTTGAGAGACATTCGACACATTCACTTTTTGTGATCTGTTTACCTGTTCTGCTCCGCAGATTCCCGTCTCAGGACTGTATCTCTGTGCATTCATACAATTAGGTAGAGGTGGCTGTGGAATTTGGCTCTGCTGATTCAATTAGCTTTGCTGATTCACTAACTGCCGCTGTAGCTGTTGCTGCTGATTTATCTCACTCTGCATCTGTGGATTTAATGATGAATTTTTTTAATTACTGGGCGGATTTTTACACTCTCGCTCCCAGTGTCCAATTTCGCCACATTTAAAACATTGGAGCTTTTGTTTTAGGTCTTCAATATTTATATTAAATTTGGGCTTATTCGCAAAGTTCCCCTTGAACTTTCCTTGATTCTGCTGGAAATTTTTATTTTCTAAAGTTGCTATCTGCTGTTCAGCCACCTTCACTTGTGCCCACATTGCCTTTTCTTTAAGCTTATTTTGCTTTGCATCTATCTCATCACTGCAGTATTTTGCTTTCCTCAGGATATCATCAACTGAAAGTGATTGCCAGCCGACAATTCTGTTTCTAATCATTTCTCCAATTTCAGGTCTTAAGCCATAAACAAATCTGTAAATGAAGTGGCTCATGTCCTTTTCACTTAATTTTTCATAGCCACTGTATTGTTTAAATACCAGAAGTAATCTTTCATAAAAGGAATGAACTGATTCTTTTGGTTCTTGGTTTGTTCTGTCTATTTTAACCCAATCTACTTCTTTTGCAGGAATTTTGTTTTTCAGCCACACAATTACTTTGTCATAGAAATCCAAGACATCGTCTGAAGGAGCACCTGTTATTTTATGTCGAGCTGGTTCTTCTCTGGGCCAACCAACAGAAATTTTACATTCTGTCCAAAGATCTGATGGGACAACAATGTCAAAGAAACCATCAAGATCAATCCACAGAACTTTTGAAACTTTTATAAATCTGTCAACCTGACGATACCATTCTACTGGCTTTTCTCTCAGCCGAGGGAAATCATTTGTAAAAAGCAGAATATCCTGTCTAGTTCATGGAACATGAACATAACCTCCACCAGCTATTTCTCTCATAGGAAATTCATTTAAGACTTCTCCTCTTTCTCTCTTTTCTTCCTCTCTTTTCTTTGTCCATTTAACTCTCCATTTACTTAATTCACCTAACCTTTTTAGAAACACAATTAACTCTTTTATATGGGTTATCCTGCCTGTGGTATTCAAGTTCTCAATATCTTTCTCAGAAAAATCTACTCTGTAATGTTTTTGCAATTGCTTCTGATGACTTAAATCTATTTCTAATTCAGCAGCCACTTCTTCAAATTTATCATATTTATTTTTAGTTTTCCATTGAATACTTTTGCAAATAAACAACAGCTCATCGTCCTGATATTGCTTCAAACAGTCAGTACCAATTGTGCCAATAATTAATTCTTCAAAATCTGCTTTTAATTTTGCAACATCAAGTTGTTTAGACTCAGGAACTTGTGGAGTTAGTGGAAACTGTGTTAAATCTGTTTTACTCGTGTCTTTTCTAAAGACCCAGAATCAGAACCTGCAGGTGATGGTGTGACACCATTTGACAAACTTTGATTAAAAGTTAAATTTGGCATTGTCTTATCTCGATGAATTTCTGTTAACTCAGAATAACATTTTTCAGCCTCTTTCTGAATTTCTGCATTTAATGGATTTGTCAAAACGGAATCTCTATTTTCACCTTGTTCAAAAACTGGTACAACAGGACCAAGTGTTACTGGTACTGTTACTGTTTCCATACCTTTTGTTAATTGCTGAATTAATTCTCCCTTCGCCTTTAAATATTCTGATATGTTTGGTATATTTTCAGGTACCTCTGCTCTTTTGTCATTTCTCAGGAAATTATTTCTCAAATCTGAAATTTCTGGAAAATTTCTGCTTTCTTTTAGAGTATTTGATTTACTTCTTGACCTTGCCCTTTCAGGTAATCTTAAAAATCTGGGTGTATTTTCATCAACCTCTGTAGGAGGTGCACTAGGAGAAATTCCTGAAGAACTTCTCGGGGTAGACTGTGAACAGCTTGGCTGATAAGGTGGTGGTTTCGTAAGAATTTCTTCTAAAACTGCATCATCTAATTCTTCATCAAGATGACCTTTTTTCCGGGAATTCTTTTGACCTGATGTTTCAACAACTATTTCTGTAACTGGGTACAAACCCTCATGCATGTCTGCTCTTCTCCACTCTTGTGGTACTGAAAATTCTGGACCCGTGTTGTAAACATCGTCGTATAATGACGATTTTGGTATTAGCAGACTGAGAATGATTAGAATACTATGCACAAGCATTTTCGTCATATTCGGGTGACGAAATCACCCTGAAATCAGAGTTTCCGTCCTGAACCCTCGGGTTCCATTTTGTGAACGGCAGCCATTTTGTGATTGTCCTCACATAGGCCAAATGACTAAGGCCAAAAACGAGTCTTAAGGACACGTACACCTTTGCTGACTCCTCTGTGACCTGGGCAAGCTGACTCCACTGCCTGAAGCCAAACCTGTTCGGCCAGTTCCTTTCCCAGTGGCCGAATGCGATTAGTATCAAGGCACAACATATCATAAACCTTTCATCGCACACAAACCATGGCTAATCTTACACACACCTGTCCCTGTTTCTTTCTTTATGACTTGCTTTACGAGGAGGAGGTGCCCATTTTTATTGGGGGTCCGTCGATATCTGATGAAAATACTGGGCTTTGCCGGGTAATTGATTGTGGGCTGGACAAACTAAAATATGGGCTTGTCATCATGACTCTGCTTTTTCTTTGTAGTGAAAATATGTGAATGGTCAACTGTAAAATAAGGAATGTTTGCCTAAAGCATAATATTTTGTATAAAAAGAGAAGGCTGGCTTTGTAAGTTTGAGCAGTCTCCTGAGAATATACACCGTGTTGTACTTCTAGGATACCTGTTACTGGCTGCAGCCAATAAATACGATCTTTGACTTCACTGAGAAGACTCTGTGTTTCTGTAGTCTGGAACAGGAAGGACCCGAAGTCTTAGGGTGTGTTCCCTGGCACTGCTGGGTTCTTAAAAACCCAGTACTTCAGTTGGTGCCCAACGTGGGGCGATATCAGCGGTATCGGTCCAAGCCAGAAGTTCGTGAGGAGCTTTGTGTGAAAATTCTGGTGGAAGGCCGCCACTTCATCGACCCCTGTATGTCGACGTGGTCCGAAAGTCTTTGCTGCGAGGTTCCCCGCTTCCCGACGGCTACGAAGGACTGCTGCCCTGGCTATCGCCCTGTTTTGGACCCTTGATGATTGGTAGAGCGAAACGTTAGACAAGTCTCCTGGTGACGTCATCGATACCTCAGTTAAGTATGAGTGGAGCGTCTCCCAGTCCTTAGTTTGGTTCTTAGTTTTTGGGTATCCCCTTGGGATCGCTTTAATTTGGAGCTTGCAAGTACCAAAGCCGAGGGACTCGTGTATTCACGAGACTATCGTATTCGATAATCCTTTGAAGTTTGAAGCTAGACTAGAGAGCGAAGATGCCTGGTCTTAGCAGACTTGGAAATCTGTTTTGTCTTGGTTGTAATAGGGATTCCCGATTGGAGGACTCGTGTCCGGTTCCTCCGATTGGAACTCCAACCTATGAACTTTATGTGAAACATGGTGTAGGCCCCATCGCATATAATGAAGTATGGATCCGATACACCAGGAAAGATGGTGTTTTAAAATGGCCCCAATATGGTAGTTTTGACGCGGAGATTTTGGATAATCTGGAGGTTAAACTTTTTAAGAAGAGAGCCCGGCCGGCAATGTTTGACTCTTTTCGCATATGGCGCAAAGAAGCCAAACAGAGAGAAATTAAATTAGCGAAGAAAAATAAACGAGAACGAGGTATGCCAATTGTACAAGCTGCTGTTGCGTTTAGGGATAATGAGGAAGAGCAAGAAAGCGAACAGATGCTTAGGGTGAAGAAGTTAGCGGTAGATAGATGCTACCCAGTTTTGCCGCGTAAAGAACAGGAAGAAAAGAAAGATCTTGAAAAAGATCCTTTAATGTCGCATCTCTTGAGTTCGCCACCCCCTTATGCACAAAATGCTACAGCACCACCGCCACCAGCTGTGGTTGCACAACACCCAGTTGTTGCGCCACCTGTGATTCCACCACAGCCAGCTCCCTTTCCGTTGGCTACTATTCCTTTGGCGCAGCCTCCTCAGGGGCCGCCACCTTTGCCTCCTTCTTCATCTGCTACTCCTACGCTTGTTCTTAATGCTCCCTCCATTCCGACTTCGAATTCTTCTGCTATTGTTCCGTCTTCTCTTATTCTTTCACCTTCTCCTTCTGCTAGACAACGAATGACTACTGCAGTTACTGGTTTCTTTTCTCCTTTGTTGGGACAATTGGGTATGTCCCCTATTACTGAGCGTAGACAGTCACGTAGTCAGTTGCCGAACATGGATGAGCGTGAGCGTACGATTTTGGACCACATGGCGCGTAAATAGATTATGTACGATACACAGTATGATCTTGAGGGTGTTATGCATGTTTTCCTTCAATGGGAAGCACCGAAGCAATGGTACGTTTTCGATACGATGTGTGCTTTTCTTGTTGAAAAATGGGATGAGGAAGTAGGGCAAGCTCCTGAAAAGTTGTACAGCATACGTTCCGAATTTGCGAAAGGAACTATTGTAAGTCCATGTGATGTTGGGAAAGCAGTCGCGATGTTGTCATTTAGGAGTGAGTCTCCTTCTCGACAATTGTTCGGGTCTGATTCTTCAGTTGGGAGAAAGGCACAACAATATCCAATGAGAGAGTTTCCTCCGGTGTGGAAAGAAGAAGTGGTTGCTGGTGCAAATAATAATCCGACAGCTGTACCGGCTCACTTTCAGCGTGTCTGGGTGCATGTTCCATGGAAACGTGCTGAAGTTTTAGCTATTAAGCAGTCTTTGCCTGATCCACGCAAAAATCCAGCAGGGTACTATAAAGAGTTGACTCATGCTGTGGGTTCGTGTATTATGAATTTGGCGGACATCGACATGTTGTTCGGCAATGTCGTTCCACAACCTATTTGGAGTAAGATCTGTCATACGGATCATGCGGTTGAATTGGGTGATACATGGGTTAATCTTAGAGATGCCGACAATAGGCAAGTAGGCGGTGCTAAGCCTGAGGATTTGACTACTAAACTTCCTGATAAGATTATTACGTATATGAAGACTTTAATGCCCGAATTGCGTGTCAATTGGGACAAGTTGTCTGCATGAAAGCAGAAGAAAGACGAAACGGTGTCTGACTTTTTCACGAGGTTCGAAGAGACCTTCGTCGACCATAGTGGTCAGGATATGGCTACTGAGGGCGGTCAGAGATTGTTTGTTGACAAATTTGTACATAATCTGCTTCCTGAATTGTGCAATAAGTTGAAGGATTCTGAAAGTGCTTGGGCTGTTTCCACGTCAGCACAAATTTTGGCTACTGCCCAGTACTATGAAAATAGGCACAAAGATGAGTTAGAGAAAGCGGATAAGAAGACTAAGGAATTGAAAACTAAAATTTTTCTACAGCAAGCTTATCCATCCCGTACTAATAATCAACCTGATTATCAGCAGAATCAGCAGTATTCGAGAAACTCGCAAAGAAACGAGTCTTCTCAACAGCGTTTCCCGTATGGCCCTAATCAGTGTGCGTATTGCAAAGAAGAGGGTCATTACAAAAATAGTTGTCCGGTTTTGTTGCAGCGTACGAATGGTGTGTCTGGTGTAAGAGGTAGAGGTGCTCAACAAGCGCCTAGAGGTAGAGGTCGTGGACAGAATGTACTTTCTTTACCTCCACAGAACTCGATGAATAGTTTTGATCAGCAGCGAGGTTCATCTGGTAAGACCGCTCAGTACTATACGGACGATTACTATAATGAAGGTGAGGAAATGAATGGTAATTATTGTTAGGACAGCCATGGACAAAGAGAGGGAGTTGTTTCAGTTCCAGTAGATCAGAGTGGACCTTATGTTGAGGTGAATACATAAGGTGTGTCAGAGCCTTTTCTGTTGGATACTGGTACTACAAAGAGTTCTATTATGCACTCAAAACTCCCTGGCGCTCCTTTGTCTGGCGAAATGAATGTTTCAGTAGGTTTTTCTGGCGCCCCGGTTAGGAACCCGATTTCTAGTCCTATGTCTCTTTCTGTTGGACCTTATGAATTTGAAGCACCCCTTATTCTGACGACAGGTTGTGAGGAGAACCTTCTAGGATTGGATCTGTTGAAAAGACTACATGCGACATTGTATTGTTCTCCTTCGGGAGTACAACTTACACTGGGCACGAGAGTGGTATCCCCAATGTATTTGTCGAAGGATACACTTCTGACAGAATTGTCTTCTCTTCCGGATGCTCTTTAGGCTACTGGTCCTAACGACGTGGGTCTTTTGGAAATACCGCCATATATTGTAACATTGAAAGCCATTTTTAGAATGCCGCGCATTCCCCAATACAAGATCTCTAGTGAAGGTGAAAAGGCGTTGTTAGCGATCATTTATGATCTGATCGAAAAAGATGTAATTGAAGAGACAAGAGGCAACGTTTGTAATAGTCCTGTTCTGCCTGTTTCGAAGCATACAGACCCTTCTCAGCCACCTGTTTACAGGTTTGTGATTGATCTTAGAGAGGTAAATAAAATAGTTGTGCCACAGTTTCCCGTTGTCCCTGATATCACTGCCCTATTGACTATGATTTCAGCTTCAGCCACTTGGTTCTCGGTGATTGACTTGAAGAATGCTTTCTTCAGCATCCCGATTGCCGAGGAGAGCAGGGATATTTTTGGCTTCAGTTTAGGAGGCCGAAGCTTCCGCTTCAAACGCGCTCCTCAAGGCTACTGTGAAACTCCATCGATATACAGTCAGGCTTTAAAAACACAGCTTGATACGATTGTTTTTCCTGATGGCGCTACCCTTATTCAGTACGTCGACGATTTGCTAGTCGCTGCAGATACTGAGGAGATTTGTAAACAAGCCACCTCGTCGTTGTTGCGTCGTTTGTATGATTTGCATCACAAAGTGTCTCTTTCAAAATTACAATATTGTCGACAAGAAGTAACCTACTTAGGTCACCTCTTACCGAAGGAGGGAAGGAAACTGCCCCAGAAAGAATTCAGGCAATTACAAAATTGAGTGTGTCAAGGACACAGAGAGAAGTACGTGCTTTCTTGGGCATTACATCATATTGCAGACAATGGATACCGAATTTTTCTTTGTTGGCCAAACCTTTGGTGGCATTAACTTGTAAAGATACACCAAATCCCATTCCGTGGTCTGAAGATTGTCAGAAAAGTTTTTCCGAATTGGTGGTGCATTGTGTTCGGCTCCTGTGTTGGGTACCCCCGACTACAGTAAGCCCTTTACACTGTATGTCCATGAGAAAGAAGGTTGTGCATTGTCAGTGCTGACACAGTCTTTCGGAGACAAACAGCGTCCATGCGTGTATTTTTCGTCGACTTTGGATCCGGTAGCTAAGGCGTTGCCAAGTTGCTTGAGGGCCACAGCGGCAGCAGCTGTTTCTATCCGACAGTCTGCTGGATTAGTGATGAATAATATGTTGATTGTGATGGTTCCACATGCGGTGGACACTTTGTTAAACAGGACCAAGACACAGCACTTAACTAGTGCTCGTTTGTCAGGTTACGAGTTGACACTGTTAGCAAGTCATGTGCACATAAAGAGGTGCAATACGTTGAATCCAGCCACGTTATTGCCGATTTCAGTAGAGACAGATGATATCGAACAGCACGATTGTTTTCTCAGGACAGAAGAAGAAACAAAAGGGAGGGTAGACCTATAAGATACTCCTCTTGTGAAGTGTGACGGAACGTTATGGGTGGATGGTTCATGCTTCAAGCTTCCGAATGGTGATACGACTGCGGCATATGCTGTCACGACTTTGCATACGATTGTTGAAACTGCACGTATTCCACATAATTCAGCTCAAGCAGCAGAACTGATTGCACTCACAAGAGCGTGTGTGTTGTCGAAAGGAATAAGAGTGACCATATATACTGACAGCCAGTATGCCTTTGGTGTGGCTCATAGTTTTGGACGATTGTGGAAAGAACGTGGGTTTCTGACTTCGCATGGAGCTAAGATACAACATGGTCAGTTGGCGAATGAGCTTCTTGAGTTACTGACCTTGCCGTTACAAGTTGCGATTGTGAAATGCAGTGCACACAAAAAGGTTACTGATGATGTTGGTTGTGGAAATGCATTTGCTGACGAAATCGCAAAAGAAACAGCAAAAGATGTAATGAATCGAATGTATGTTGCAGGCCCTGCAAGATGGGTTGGTGACGTTGGAATGTGTGAAGATACGATAGAGAGTGTGAAGTCTATTCAAGCTGAAGCTTCAGAGAAAGAGTTGAGTGTGTGGAGAGAGAGTACGGGTAAATTGGATGCAAATGGTTGTTGGGTTGAATTGTCAGAACATCAGCGATGGTTGTTACCCGATGCGTATGTGCTTGCAGTGGTGACAATGGCCCATGGATTGGCTCATATCAGTGTGAAAGGGATTTGTAAATTGTTAGCACCAGTATGGCAAAATGCTGGAATTCCTAAGTGTGCAGAGAATGTGGTCAAGAATTGCATGGTGTGTCTGAAATACAATCCTGGTAGGGGAACCCCAACTCCAGCTGATCATTTTGCGCCTCCAACGTATCCGTTCGAGGTTTTGAAGCTAGATTTCATCCACATGGAAAGGTGCAACAATTTGAAATACGTACTCGTTGTTGTTTGTGCCTTTTTGAGATGGGTAGAAGCATATCCCTTAAAAGACAACACTGCCATATCCACAGCTAAAGCCCTTGTCAAAGAATTCTTCCCTAGGTTTGGAATGCCGAGAATGGTCTGGAGTGATAATGGAAGTGAATTTGTGGGTCGAGTGATGAAGAAAGTATGTGAAGGGCTAGGTATCCAACAAAAATTCCATGCTGCAAATCACCCCCAATCAGCTGGACTAGTAGAGTGCTATAATGGCACACTAAAACTGAAATTGGCCAAGATCCAAGCGAGTTCTGGTCTTAAATGGCCTGACGCTCTGCCTTTAGCACTCCTATCAACAAGAATGACTGTGCATTCGCGAGTGGGACTTAGTCCCTATGAAATTGTGTTCGGCCGCCCTGCCAACATATGGGGAGTGCCATGGCCGACAAAATTCAGTGAGATCGAACACCCTGTACTACTTGATTATTTGTATGAATTGATGGCTAAATTGCGTGTTTTACACCAACAGGTTCACAATACTCTGCCTCAGGTCTCTGAAGCTCCAGGACATCCTATCGATCCTGGATCATGGGTGCTGGTCAAGAACTTCCAACGGACAAAGAATGACCAGCCCCGTTGGACCGGCCCTCACCTCGTCCTTCTCTCAACAAGATCAGCTGTTCGAGTGGAAGGGAAAAAGAACTGGATCCACGGCGTACACTGCAAGAGGGTCCCTTTGCCTCTATCGTACGACCGGTGGGTCCAGGAGGGGATCACTGACTCTGAGACTGAGACTGTGCCTCACTTTCTGCCTTTTAGCAATGCATGTGTAAAAGGAACAATTTCTGAAGGAGAAAGTGACAATCTTTTGCATGATCCTGTGCCACCGTCAATTTTATTGAACACTACAGAGCCTGAACTCTTGTTCCAGAATCAGACAGTACCTGGAAAAAGCCGTTATAATTTGAGGCCGAGAACTATGGACAAATAAAACATTCTTTTTTTTTCTATTTTCGAAAGTGTAGCTCTCTCATCTGAGAAACTTTCTTATTTTTGTTTTTCGAACCGCCATCCGGGTTCAGCTGCTAGGGTCGTGGTTGCCCAAGTCTTTGGAGTGCAGCTGAAGACGTTAGGTCGACGGTTCTGGTCGGTCTAAGGGAGTTGCCCTGGACTGACAGAAGTATTCCTTAGCATAGAACACCCTACCGCCACGGGCAGCAATTAGAGAGGATGGAGTTTTTCGAGATGGAGAGACCTGCCAAACAGATGGACTTTAAAGCCAGAATGTGTATATTGATGACAAAGAAACGATTTTTGATATTATGTGTTTTCATGTTGCTTAGTGTAATGACGTTTTTAATAGGATATGTTTTATTCTCTTTTCAAGTGGCCTTTGCACCCACTACACAGCCCATACCTCCTTCTACTGTTTCCTCGCATTCTTTTCACCCTCTACCTGAGCATGAGTCCACTAGAAGATTAGAGTTTATCAATAACTCCTTCATTCAGCTCTTACACCAACACCAATTAGTAGTGAACACAACTAATTGTTGGGTGTGTGGTCTTATGCCACATACAACAGACAAGGGTATCCCGTACTTGGTCTTACCATTTAGTTACTATGGTTCTTTGTGGGCGTTTCAGACGATGTTTTTATATGCCATCGAACCATATCCCCCACGTTCCACAGAAAGTAACTCGAGCAACAAGGCATTGGTAGAGGGAATCACAAATATGAGCAGAAACATTGACTCGTATAGAACGATTCCCAGAGATGAGTTACGAGCTTACCCTAGATGGAATGTGTAATGTTTTGCTCTAGTCTTTTCAGAACCCTCTCTTGGTGTTCTATTGCTTGTTCTACTTAGAATGTATTTTTAGAATGTATTTTGAATAGCGTTGTACTGGCTTTATGCTGAGCTGCTGCGCAGCACCTGTCTGTGAAATAAAGCTTCATTTCACCTTTTCCGGATCCGACTGAATTACTACAAAAAATGTGGCGACGATCTATCGACAGGTGCATGCTACCCACGCAATCATTCAACAACGTGAAGTGTTGGTTCAACAACAATTAAAGGCGAACCGGTACCTTAGACGCATCGAGATCAGATTTCCTCCGTCTCTTCCCCTCAACAGACGAGGGTTTGCGCGATCATTGTCAAGGTCACAAGGTACTGTTCAAGCCTTTTACAAATTTTTACGGCGGCAGCTATCCTTTTTGCTCACAGCGCAAGTTGGTGTGACGTATGTTTTGCGTACGAAATTAGCGTACTAATAGATACAAGCGGGCCACAGTTACGCTTGTTACGTATCGCTAAACGTGGAACGCAACGTTTGCTGTTGAAATGCATCGTAATCTCCCAAACGTGATCGCCATTTTAGGATTGTTTTTTTTTCTTTCGCTGAAACGCACCATTTCTTGTGAACCGCAACGCTACGCAAGTGTCCATTTTGTACACATGACTTTCGTTAGCAACCGTATGCTAGCAACGAGTGTCAGTCAACGTGAAAAGAGTTCAACCGAAGGACAACGCGTGTCTTCATCTTGAAGAAATAAACAGCGTTTGGAGTGCATCACGGAGGGACGGAGACTTTCTCAGAAGCAATCGAGATCAGATTTCCTCCGTCTCTTCCCCTCAACAGACGAGGGTTTGCACGATCATTGTCAAGGTCACAAGGTACTGTTCAAGCCTTTTACAAATTTTTACGGCGGCAGCTATCCTTTTTGCTCACAGCGCAAGTTGGTGTGACGTATGTTTTGCGTACGAAATTAGCGTACTAATAGATACAAGCGGGCCACAGTTACGCTTGTTACGTATCGCTAAACGTGGAACGCAACGTTTGCTGTTGAAATGCATCGTAATCTCCCAAACGTGAGCGCCATTTTAGGATTGTTTTTTTTTCTTTCGCTGAAACGCACCATTTCTTGTGAACCGCAACGCTACGCAAGTGTCCATTTTGTACACATGACTTTCGTTAGCAACCGTATGCTAGCAACGAGTGTCAGTCAACGTGAAAAGAGTTCAACCGAAGGACAACGCGTGTCTTCATCTTGAAGAAATAAACAGCGTTTGGAGTGCATCACGGAGGGACGGAGACTTTCTCAGAAGCAATCACCTTAAGTTGAAAATATCGCCGCATTGAAGGATACGGTATCAGAATATTTTGTCACGTATAGTTGAACATATCGCCCCATTCAAGGATACGGTATCAGAATACCTTGTCACTCAAAGTAGCGTGTCGGATTTAGTTTTTTCGCGGTGACACGCACACCCTGTACTGTACTTCCTCGTTCATCCTGTGTACGGCGAAATCAATAAGGTAAAATATTTTTCTGGTCTGGATGTTCATCTATCATAACATCCATCATTGAGAAAAAACGTATTATCTGATAGTGAACTGTCATTTTAATGTTGTGATTAATTACTGTTTCTCACCTACAATTTAACTAATTTCTTCAAAAAAGAATATGAGTTTACAGGCAGTTTCACCTCCACCTCCTTTTCTTGATCTTCCAGGCGAACCACCTATTGTTTGGAAAAAGTGGTTTGATGCATTCACTACATATCTAGGAGCTATTGGTGTGTCAAGATACAGAGAAGAAAGGAAAAAGTATCTCTTATTAAATAGTCTTGGGTTTGAAGGTCGCTCAATTTTCAAACACTTACCTCCTTTGGTACTTCCTCCTGAAGAGGAGGATTTAGATGATTATACACAAACTGTAAAATTATTAGAACTATGTTTTCATATCAAACCTAGCTTGGTTGTAGTCAGACACAAATTCTATAAACGCAAACAGAAACAAGGAGAAAAGGTTGAAGATTTCATTTCTGCACTGAGAGTACTCAGTGCAGAATGTGAATTCGAAAATTTTAGAGATAAAATGATCAGAGATCAATATATTTGTAAGTGTTTAGATAAAGGAATCCAACAGAAATTACTTTCTTTAGGTAATCCCTCACTTGAAGAAACTGTACGTGTGGCTAAAAGGATCGAATTTTCGAAGCTTTCTGTTAAGGAGCTTGATGGGAAATTTTCTACTTCTATTTCCAAGGAAGAAACTGTTAATGTTGTGAAAGTACTAGAAACTAAGGTAAATTCAGGAGGTCGCACAGACAACAAGTTTTTTAAACAATCTAACATTTGTTTTAAATGTGGGAATTTTCCACATTTCAAGTCTGGACGTCCATGCCCGGCTAGAAATGTCACCTGTAGGTTGTGTGGAAGGTTGGGTCATTTCGCTAAAGTTTGCCAGAATACTAAACAAAATGTTTCTCAAACACAGTCTAACAAACAGTGGAGCAATTCTAATAATTCTGCTTCTGTTGCCTATGTTTCTGACTACAACCAAGATGACACCTCTAGCATTCAGGATGATTTAAGAGACATGGTTGCTGTTGTTGGCATTACTGTGGATGATTCAGAAAGTGAATGTGTTGATCCTTACACCGATATTGGTATTGGTGATAAAGTAGTTTGCTTATTGGTAGACTCTGGGGCCAGGATAACTATGCTGACTCAAGAACTTTTTGAAGAGGTGTGGGGATATCGCAAACTTTTTCCTCCTGAAAGATCTCCTGTTAATTAGGAAGGTAGAAGGATTGAACTCAAAGGTTATTTTGAAGACTCTCTTGAATTCAGAGGAAGAAAATTTTTTGGCAAAGTTTATGTTTCCATCAAAGGTTTAAACATCCTTGGTTGGTTTCATCAGGGTTTGTTTAAGATGGTTCTCCGTCCTGGCACTAAAGACCCCATCTCTGTTGTCCAAGCTGATGGTCTGGTCAGCACAAAAAGCCCCATCTCTGCTGTTCAAAATGATGATTTTGTCAACAAATTACTTGAAGATTTTCCCACTGTTTTTAGCAATAAGTTAGGAGAAGTGAAGGGGTTTAAGCACACCATTCGTGTCAAGGACAATACCATCCCCGTTAAACATAAACTGAGGAATGTCCCGTTTAGTGTGAGAGAACAACTGGAAATGGAATTGTTTGGGCTTTGCAGTAAAGGGATAATTGAACCCATTGAATTCTCTCTTTGGCTTTCTCCCTTAGTAGTCGCTAAAAAAAAGAATGGCGAGCTTCGCGTCTGTGTTGATTTACGCAGTCTAAATAAGAATATCTGGGTAGATTCTTTTCCTCTCCCTAAAATCCCCGATATGTTGTCACTCATTGATGGGTCTAAGTGGTTTAGCAAATTGGATTTGGCATCTGCGTACCACCAGGTGGTTCTAGATCCGGCTTCTAGACACTTCATTGCTTTTGTGTCCCCTGTAGGCTCCTTTCAGTACTGCCGTATGCCCTTTGGGTTAGCCTCTGCGGCGGCAGTCTTCCAGAGGATCATGACTAATATATTGAAAGGTATCAATGGGGTTGTCGTCTTACAGGATGACGTGTTGATTCATGGTGTTACCTGTGATGTTCATGACAAGCTTTTGAGAGAGGTGTTGCAAGCGATGTGCAATGCTGGTGTGGTCTTGAAGAAAGAAAAGTGTGTGTTCAAGGCACGGAAGGTGGAGTATCTTGGTCATGTGTTGTCTGAGAACGGTGTGGAACCTAGGCCTGTATTAGTTAAAGCTATAGTTGATAGCCCGACACCTAAGGATAAAAGTGGACTAAAGTCATTCATTGGACTTTGTGAGTTTTACGCCCGGTTTATACCAGACTATGCCACTAAGGTACAGCCTTTGATCAACATGCTCAAAAGAGATGTTCCCTTTATTTGGGATGTTCGTTGTGAGGGAGTGTTTACCTGGATTAAGCAACAATTGGTCAGTTCTAAAGTTTTGAAGCCTTTTAATCCTAATGCTGTGTGTACCATTACCGTAGATGCAAGTGGGTAAGGTTTGGGGGCTGTTCTTACTCAGGAAGTTGGTGGTGTAGAGCAAACCCTGGGTTATGCCTCTAGGGTTCTCCGTGGTTCTGAGTCCAATTTTGCTGTGATTGAGAAGGAACTTTTGGCTTGCTGGTGGGCGATAAGAAAATTCAACCCTTACATCTGGGGTAAACATTTCCGTTTAAGGACTGATCACAGTCCCCTGGTTTCTATTCTTTCTGGTGTCAGAGTCAAGGAGCACTCTCCAAGAATCGCGAGACTTTCTACTAAACTGCTCCAGTATGACTTTGAAGTAACCTATATACCTGGTAGCAAAAACACAAGAGCTGATTATTTCTCAAGCAATCCCATTGATGTTGACTGTGAAGGTGATTGGGAGGAGGATTATGATGAGGAGGATTGTTTTGTTGCTTTTGTTGGTTTGGATGATATGTTTTCCATTAGTGAAGCTGAATGGAGGGAGCACTTGTCAAATGACGTTCTTCTTAATGAGGTTGTAAGATGTGTGAAAGAGGGTTGGTCAAGAGAGAAGAATGTTCATGTTTCTCTGCAAACTTTTGTGAAGGTTTCTGATGAACTCTCTATTGAAGGAGGATGACTTATGCGTGGTGATAGGCTTATCCCTCCTGGTGACCTCAGAATCAGAATTGTCAAAGGTGCGCATGAGGGTCATCTTGGCAAGACTTTAACTAAGAGGAGGGTTAGGGAGCATTACTGGTGGCCCCAAATGGATCAGGAAATCGATACTGTTGTCGAAGAGTGTATTGTTTGTTCGAGTGCTGAGAAGTGTTTGAAGGTACGTTCTCCTCCATTGCAACCTATTGTTTTCCCTGACAGACCTTGGGAAAAAATAGGTATCGATTTAGTTGGCCCTTTCTATTTACTTCCTTCCTCTTCAAGATTCGCTGTTGACTATTATTCAAAATGGCCCGAGGTTCGTTTTGTTGGTGAGGCTAATTCCAAGAATGTGATTGACTTTTTAAAAGACCTGTTTTTACGGGAAGGTTTTCCTTCCACTATTCTGAGCGATAACAGTGCCCAGTTTATTAGTCAAGCGTTTAACTCTTTTTTTGCCAGAGTGGAATCGATCATTTGAGGAGTGCCCTTTATCACCCTCAAACGAACGGTTTAGTTGAGCGCATGAACAGGGTTCTCAATAATTGTATTCAGTGGGCTATTGCCCAACGTTGCCATGTACCTAATGCGGTCAGATCTATGTTGTGGTTCTATCGTACCACACCCCATTCCTCTACCAAAGTGTCTCCTTTTGAGTTGTTACGTGGGAGAAAACCTTGTTCTAAAGTTTGTCCTGGGTGGATGTCACGTTGGGTGAAGTTAAACTCCCTCAGCAATGTGGATGAGGTCGCTAGGTCTAACGTTATGTATGCTCAGTCCAAACAGAAACGTGATTTTGATTCCAGGAAGAAAGTCATTTCTCAACGGTATGTTGTTGGTGACAGAATTCGTGTTAAATTGCCTGTCCATACCACTAAAGGTAGTCCCAGGTTTTCTGAACCTTTCGTCATCGATAAGGTTTGTGGTAATGCTGTGAGAGTGAATATGAAGAACTGGTGGAATACTGCCAGAGTTGTCAGAGCTGGTGATTGTACAGTGAGTGAGGGTTTGGTTTCTCACTCCTCTTCAAATGGCAGTGCCGCTTTGCCTTCTAGTTCTCCTGTTCTTGAAGAACCTCGCAGGAGTGTTCGTACTCGTTCTGTTCCTGCTAGGTATCGCTGAAGTTTTCTTGACATGCAATGTTCCTGATGTTTCCTTTTCATACAATGTTTTCTTTCTCTTTTGTTTTTTCTGTTTTTTTCTTTCTTTTGTTTTTGAAGAAGAGAGGATGATGTAATGTTTCGCTCTAGTCTTTTCAGAACCCTCTCTTGGTGTTCTATTGCTTGTTCTACTTAGAATGTATTTTTAGAATGTATTTTGAATAGAGTTGTACTGGCTTTTGGGGTGCGTTTTATGTTGAGCTGCTGCACAGCACCTGTCTGTGAAATAAAGCTTAATTTCACCTTTTGAGGATCCGACGGAAATACTACAGAATGTAACAGGATATGGAGTTACTCTGAGTGAGAACCAGCGAGCAAAGAGATCCTCCCCGATTTGGATTGTACCCCATCAGGGTCACCTATGTCTGCAAGGTAATGGCAAGAATCCCAGAGCTCAGTTAGGAAAAAGTATCTGCACTGAAACATATGTTTTTGCATCTCAGATTTCCCCTTCGTTTCTAGCAGCTAAGGGTACCTATTTCATCTGCCATGATAGAGCCTATACATGGTTGCCCCCTGACTTCTCGGGCACATGTTTTGTTTCGTTCCTGTTGCCTCCCACCTACACGGCCGCGGCAGACTACCGTAAGACAAGGATAGTTAGAGGTGTCATCAGTGAAGAAGACACTGCAGGACAAGAATTTGGAGATTTCGTAAAGGGTTTTCTGACGTTTTGGGGACCTATGGTTAACAGCAGGAACATAAGGCAATTGACAAGGGTGGTTGAATCCACTGTAGTTGAAACCGCCGGTGCCCTTAGTAATTTGACGGCTGAGCTCCAGTCGGATCGCCTTATGACTCTTCAGAACAGGGTCGCATTAGACGTCATACTTGCAGACCGAGGTGGGGTATGTAAAGTGATCCAATCGAGTTGCTGTGTTTTCATCCCAGATAACGCTCCGACAGTCTACCAGGCCATTTCCAAACTGCATAAGATCTCTGAATCTATTCATGTGGATAAAGGAGATTGGTCATTGATGGGGTGGTTCTGGGAACTGATATCCGCCTGGGGATGGAAGATTCTGATAGTCATTGGGATGATCTTAGCCATTCTTTTCCTGTTCTGTCTGTGTGTACAGTGTGCTCCTGCAATATGTGGCCTCTGTGCTACATCGTGTGTAAGGAAACCTGTATTAAGAAACGAGCTAAGTAATAGGATGATGCTACAGCAACATCTCAATGACTTTATGAATATAGACCGAGACTCAGATTAGCGTGAGTATAGGTTATTGCCTATGTAAGGGCAAAAGGAGGGTCTGTGGTACTGAAAATTCTGGACCCGTGTTGTAAGCATTGTCGTATAATGACGATTTTAGTATCAGCAGACCGAGAATGATTAGAATACTATGCACAAGCATTTTCGTCATATTCGGGTGACGAAATCATCCTGAAATCAGAGTTTCCGTCCTGAACCCTTGGGTTCCATTTTGTGAACGGCAGCCATTTTGTGATTGCCCTCACATAGGCCAAATGACTAAGGCCAAAAACGAGTCTGAAGGACACGTACACCTTTGCTGACTCCTCTGTGACCTGGGCAAGCTGACTCCACTGCCTGAAGCCAAACCTGTTCGGCCAGTTCCTTTCCCAGTGGCCGAATGAGATTAGTATCAAGGCACAACATATCATAAACCTTTCATCGCACACAAACCATGCCTAATCTTACACACACCTGTCCCTGTTTCTTTCTTTATGACTTGCTTTACGAGGAGGAGGTGCCCATTTTTATTGGGGATCCTTCGATATCTGATGAAAATACTGGGCTTTGCCGGGTAATTGATTGTGGGCTGGACAAACTAAAATATGGGCTTGTCATCATGACTCTGCTTTTTCTTTGTAGTGAAAATATGTGAATGGTCAACTGTAAAATAAGGAATGTTTGCCTAAAGCATAATATTTTGTATAAAAAGAGAAGGCTGGCTTTGTAAGTTTGAGCAGTCTCCAGAGAATATACACCATGTTGTACTTCTAGGATACCGGTTACTGGCTGCAGCCAATAAATACGATCTTTGACTTCACCAAGAAGACTCTGTGTTTCTGTAGTCTGGAACAGGAAGGACCCGAAGTCTTAGGGTGTGTTCCCTGGCACCGCTGGGTTCTTAAAAACCCAGTACTTCACTCTATCCTGATGAGTTTCCCTATTTATATCTAATTTTGGGCCTCTCGATATTCCGCAGCTTTCTCATTGAAGCTCCATCATTTCAATTTCCCATTCAAGTAAAGCTTCAAATTGAGTGGGTCTGGGCTTCGGCGTAAGAGCCATCCTTTTATCTCTTAAGTTTCTTAAAACTTTAACATTAAACGATCCATCTTCCGGCCATGCTAAAACACCATCATTTTTGGTGTATTGCATCCAATTTTCAAACCAGAGAACAGTATGATAACCATATTCTCCTTCCATATATGCTGCGGGTGTTTTGTACTTATGAAGTAATTTTCCACCACGTGCTTCAATTTTCTTGTCAGGATCGAATACATTTTTAAATTTCTGAGACCATGAAGGCTTCTTTTGCTCTTTATCGTACCAATAACTCATGATTTAAAACTATTCCGTTTAATTTAGAAAAGATCGTAAGTATTTCCTTGTTGTTCCGCTACTCTAACCAATCCGTGCGCGAAACTCGCCAACAAGGCAATCAGGTTAAGCCACGTCACTACCTTGCTCAACCAATGAAAATACTGTTTCCAGAAAGGACCAATCAGCTAACAGCTCGTTTTGGTCACGTGAACCAATCAGTGCGCTTGCTGTGACGTATGTCAACCAATCGCAGCGCGAAACCCTGTGACGTATACTGCCGCTGCAGCTTCACTGTGTCCGCTCCGCAAACTCACCCCTCCTTCACAAAATATTTTCACAACGCCATTTTAAAACAATTCCTTTCAATGAATTACTGTTAATAACTACGGAAAAACAAACCATTCGTCTGTTTCGCTAAACAAAGTGATAGTTTTACCAAACATTTAAGATTTCACTCTCGTGAAATAGACGACGCTATTTCACAAAAATCAGTTTTACGTATTCATACGGAAAACCCTATTCATGTATATATGAAATCTTTGGCAGGACTCTAACCAACCAATAGAAATCCACAATCACCAGTAAGAATAGACGACGCCACCTTACCCTTCACACAAGCTCGGTAAAATCCTACTGCTCTTTTCGCAACAAGTTTTAAAACGGGCTCCTAGTCCCTATACTCAGAGGTACAATTTCATAGGCAAACCTCACTATACATACAACCTATCGTACCTAAAATCCCTAAACTTGTCCTGTACGTCCACAACACTTAGTGATATTTCAGTACCACTAATTTTAAAACAGAACAAATGAACTGTGTAACTTTACCTGTCACACTACTCTGCCGGCACATAACCAGGATTTTTCACACTGCTGGAAAAACCTTTCGACAACATATAACAACTAGACAAACCTTAACATGTGTTAAACATGTATCCTATGTAATTACCATGTAACATGTCAGTTACCATAGTAACCGAACTCTGCTACCAGAGAATTGATCCAGCGGGCCAAAGGAAATTCTGTCTCATAAGCACATCTTTACACCACGATACTCACCATTATTCACAATTTTAACACTAGGCCCATAAATGACTGAGACATGAATTGACCAACTGAATCATATGACCTTATTAATCAAATCTCTTAAATGAACATTTAATTAAGTCAAAATCTAGGCAATGGATTAACTGATGGTAACTTACATGAAATAATCAAGACCAGCTTCTCATTTCAAAATCTATTTTATTAACTTTATTGTTAAGCAAAGTACATTTATTCAAAGAGATAATTCTTTATTTGCATTAAATAAGCATAATTTTATTTAGTAAGGCACATTAGACTGTCAGTTTAAATCAAAACAGCACGAGAAATGTTTAAGCTAAAAGAGTCCCATTCCCTAAACCCTATTTCCCTGACTTAACTAAGGAAACCTAAGGGGAAAAATGTAAAGATCAAAAATATCTTACGTGAGTCAAAAGTCCGACAGCATCTCACGAGAACAGGAACGAGCCAACCAAGCCCCTCCCAAGGGACCAAGTTTTTATACCTTCTCTCTATCTAAGACTAGCTAAAATAATACAAATTTCAGACCAACTCGCAAAATGATTGGTCGTTAAATGTCAGTCCATGAAGTCATCGCCATCTCACTGAAAACCATATTCTTTTAAAGCGGCATTGTTCTTTGTCTACGTGTGACACAAGCTCTTCCGAGGAGCTCGCAACATTTTATTAAATAATAGTTCATTGCTTCCTCAGCTCGAGCCTTTCCGCCGCAATGTCCTGTCCTTGGCAATGAAAGTTATACAATGCTAGGTGCATCCTGCACAGTTCGGCTTCCACGTATTTGTTTCTCAAGGATTATGAACTAAACGCTTTCTTTCATTCTTTGCTGTGCATGGCCCATCTCGACAGGACTTCGGACATACATTTCAAAATAGGCCACAGGCCTCTTATACCGAGACTCTAGTATGCAAGGAAACACAAGACATCAATTAATTAGAGTAATGATAATTATTCTGTTACCCACCCCCTTTACTAATGTTAACCCATTAGTCTAGATTACCTAGCTTCAGGCACAAGAAATTAACAAAACTCTGTCACATAAAAGACACGACATAAACAAGAGCACATTTAAGAATAAGCACATGCTATGATTTTAATCAGCCGCAGTTAATGTTGACAAAATAGAAAGACAAAATTAATATATTATTCAAACGTAGTGACTAATGCAACAAGAGCACATATTATTAATCCCACGTGTTTATGAAGGTGCACATTATTCTAGGTTGAATTATTACAAAAATATGCAACACTCGTTAATATTTTTATTAATTATGGGAGTTTAATTCTGCGAACAGTAACTCAGTAAATTTTAAAAGTTCACTTCATCAGCCGCTTAGAGACAGCATTAACTGTTCCCAGTGCTCATTTCATCAATTAAAGAAATATACAGGAAAGGGCTCTAGGTCAGACTTGCTCAGTTATTGGTTGTTTTGGCTTAGTCTTTTTTTTGTCATCGATGGTGAAATCGTAATTACATCAGGCATTATTGCAGTGTGGCAACTGCATCGAGAATCACTCAACTTGGAGTAGATTTACATTGCAATTTCACGGTTAGCTTTATAATAATTTTTTATTTTCACTGTCCTTGTTGTTTACTTTGGGGGTAAACAACCTCTTCAACTCCACCTTTCTTTTTTATTATCACTCTTGTATTCAGAGGGTATAAACACATATTTCTCCTTTTTTCCTGTTATTGGAGGAAACCCAACACCTTATTACGTTTCGGCCAGCTCGTGAAACCTATTGTATTCAATATATCTTAAAAGAGACTTCCATCCCGCATTCATTTTGTATTTGTCCATATGCTTGTCACTTTAGTTTTCCTTCATTTCTATTGCTTTAGCATTCTTTTCCTTTTCTTTTGGGTGTGTTTTTCTTATCAATATCCCATGGCCCAGTTACTCATTCTCATCCGCTTTCATGGCTGGAACTTATTTTATTAGTTTAAGGCTAGGATTTGACTTCTTTAAACTACTGTGTGCATACTTTCGCTGCATTTGAAGAATTCTTTTTCTGGCAGCATGCACAGCTACATTTTTATTATTTAATTGCGCATTTTATTGACTTTTCCTGACTTCATGCATTGAAAGCGTAATTTCTCTGATGTATTTGAAGGAAGAAATCTTTCCCTGGTAGCATGCACAGCTACCTTACTTTTATTATTTAATTGTGCAGTTCCCTAGCTGCACGCATTTAAAGCATGCTTGACATCTGCATGTTTTCCCCAGTATGCTTGTCCCCTCCTCCCCTGACCTCTTCCCCATGCTCAGCAGCGTGAACTTCCATGTCAGGAAAGATACATGCTGTTCAAATGTTCAAGCTACTTTTATTTAAGCGACTGTTCTTTCTTCTATGGTACAATGTACATTTTTTTTCAGCAATTGTATTTCATATATTTTTATATAGCTTTTTCTCTTATAAACATATAGTAAAAATGTCATTTGAGTACACATTTCTCCTATATTTTTGTCTGGCTTCATATACTTTAACAACGTAAAGAACATTTTCTAAGATGGCCACCAAAATATTCGTCTTATTTGAGGTATCACCGGGGTGTGTCTCTTTCGACACCGCATGTGCGATTTCGACCAGCAAATCAGATTCTTCAGTGGCTTTTGAAGCTGCAGATAACCTTAAAGCCATCAGGGATTACTACCAACAAATAAATGCAAGTGTAGCACTCTGCATTCTAGGAGTTGTGGTTGGTTTCTCTGTAGATCAGCGTGACTGTGTTTGCGGATATAAACATTTTGCGTGTGTCCGATGTGAAGTGTCTTCAGAGTATAGTGGAGATGGCCATTCAATGCGACGCGCAGACGGATTCGGACGTCCTCGCTTCTTTATGTGGTGATCGCTATGGCGGCACCCCTCCCCCTTCACTGGCTGGTGTAGAAGATCAAATACAAAGAAACCAGAATTCATTTCTTCAAGCATGACTATGGAGTCTCTCGGCTGACATTCTCCTCCCCCCTTGAAGGACCGATCTAAGGAAGTATATACACATAATCAGGCTGTCCTACCTTCTCCTTTTTATTCCTGATGAAGACCCGACATAGATGCACACTAATCTGCGCATTTACATATGGTCGAAACATCAATGTTCTTTTCATGTATCCGTCCACACAGAGTCTCAACGAAACAAGGGAATAATTTATCCAGTTGTGACAATTGTATTCAAAAGTGGACATTCATGATTTAATGTTTTGTCTATATGTATGATTATTTGTCACTTCGTTCAACTGTGTACAGCACCCTGTCACCAGTCACAACCTATTCACTTAATGTATGCATAGTTCATGTGTTTGTTTGTTTTGGACAGCTATTCATAAAATTGTGAATTAACTCGCTACAAGGTTTATTCTAAAAAGAGTTACCTTGAGAACCATTGTGGTCAGTGTGTGTCGCCTTATATATCCTCCACTGGATATATTGTTTTGATTTGTATTAGTTACAGGTTGTTCAATTTATTTGTGATCCCCAACAGAACCATTGTTGTTGTTTAGTGTAGTGGAGATGGCAGCGCACCTTGAGTATAGAGCCTGAGTTACAGCATAACCATAGTGTTTTGTTTTTTTACATATTTTCCAAATTATGAGTTTTAACTTCTGCAAGGAATACTAGGGTTTTGCAGAACAATGTTGCTTTATTTGACAGAATGCGGTAGTTCAGCAGTGCTCCATGACATTCTCTATATTTTATGTGCAAAAACGACAACAGCAACTATGTGTATTTCAAGTATTTGGGAGTCTACCGATTTCATCCTCCTTGCTTCGCTTCCTGCATCCATGTAATAGTAGGCATATAACGTGCGATTCGTCCCACCATAGTTTGCCCACCACAAAAAGGCACCATACAAAGAGTCTGGTCTTCACTGCGTAGTCTTTATTAATTCTCAGATAACGCCCTCTTTATTTGTTGATGCATTGTCAACATTAGACCAACTTTATTAAACCAATTCAACACACATTGATAAACATTGGGTTGTGCAGTATTAGTTTGCACCACAGGTTACAATTGCATTTACAATTTAGGATCTCCAGAGCCACCGTGGATGTGGGTTGTACCAGCAGGCCACAACCCATCTCCATTGCTTCCATTCCATTCCAGGTAACTACCCGTCATCTACCCCCTAGACACGGCCACCTGGTACTAATTTGCACCTTTCCTTGCGCACTAGCTTTCCTCCAGCTTTCACCAAATTGCTTCTTCCAAGCACCAGCATCTTGGGTAGGGCGGGAGAGTTCAGGACCACCAGCAGGACGGCCCTCTCTCCTGCCAGCCCGAGCCCCATTGACTGCCCTCCCTGTTCCAGGATGAGCCAGTCCCCAACAAAAAGGAGTCCCCGCCATTTTTCTTGCCCGGGCCCCCGCCAGTTCTCCCTTTAACAACAGGGATGGGTGGGTGGGCAACTTGCTTTTAAATGTGACCCACGGCACCCGAGGCAAGAGGACAAAGAGGGCTTTCCCTCGTGTTCACTGCTTTTATCCCTTTCCATGGGAGGGTCGTTGCCTGCGCACCTAGGTGACGCACTAAGAGCCTGTTCTTCCTCCTCATATTTCCTGTTGACCCCTCCCACTCCCCTTGACCAAATGTGTACTTGCCCAGCCTCCCTCTCTCTCTCGCCGCCTCTCACACGAAATGCCACTAAAGGCCCCCCGCCCCTAGACGCGGGAGTGGCCTTTCATAGTAGGCATATAACGTGCGATTCGTCCCACCATAGTTTGCCCACCACAAAAAGGCACCATAGAAAGAGTCTGGTCTTCACTGCGTAGTCTTTATTAATTCTCAGATAACGCCCTCTTTATTTGTTGATACATTGTCAACATTAGACCAACTTTATTAAACCAATTCAACACACATTGATAAACATTGGGTTGTGCAGTATTAGTTTGCACCACAGGTTACAATTGCATTTACAATTTAGGATCTCCAGAGCCACCTTGGATGTGGGTTGTACCAGCAGGCCACAACCCATCTCCATTGCTTCCATTCCATTCCAGGTAACTACCCGTCGTCTACCCCCTAGACACGGCCACCTAGTACTAATTCGCTCCTTTCCTTGCGCACTAGCTTTCCACCAGCTTTCACCAAATTGCTTCTTCCAAGCACCGGCATCTCGGGTAGGGCGGGAGAGTTCAGGACCACCAGCAGGACGGCCCTCTCTCCTGCCAGCCCGGAGCCCCATTGACTGCCCTCCCTGTTCCAGGATGAGCCAGTCCCCACCAAAAAGGAGTCCCCGCCATTTTTCTTGCCCGGGCCCCCGCCACAGGGCGAGGAGCCAACTGGCGCTCTCGCCCTCCCCCGCAATAGCTGCTTCACCTTCCAGATCAGGTGCTAAGGCCCTCAATATAGTGTAGATGAATGATTCTAACACTGCATTCCTGATCACAGGAGACTCCTGCAAATAACCATGTTGGTACTCTCCCCAATCTGTTATTGTTGGCTTATTTATGGAGAGTGTAATCTCGCTGCAACATGATGTACTGAAATAACAATGCCACCCAAGCAAGTGCCATCTACAATATGGAAGTCATATGTTTTATATCCCTTGTTTGAGGCACCAGCTCCCAAACTGCCCGCTGTTGCTAATAGACAACCTTTTCGCCCATTAAACTAAGCAGTGGCATCACAACCACCCTAGAAAATTATTCAACCAGGTAACATGTATGCAATTGATCCGGACCATAGCAGACTATTGTATGGTGCTTTTCACCCACTTTACCAATACCTGACATTTGCTTGAAATTGGTGACGAATAAACTTAATCAGGCCTGCAGGACAGAGTACCTAGCCTATGCCCCATCATGCGCCCACATGCATCATGTAATCAGCACAGCTGAACCATTACCGCTGCAGTATAGACTGCACTGCTTAAACCAGATAGAAATTGCAAATGAAATGCTATTGGTACTGGTACCCGCTCTATCCATGTTAATTCCCAACACCAGGCTAACTGAGCATGCTCGCTCTCCAGCGCCCAGAGGGAAGCTTCGCTTTTGTCCCATGTCCATCAAAACTCGACATACATGTGGCTATGTCCTGAGTGATTACCTTGCAACATTCTTTACGCCCTCAACTGTAAGCGCCACCCTCTGTACTTTGCTCCCTTAGGATGATGAGCAGCACTATGGCCTATTCCATGACAGTACACATAGCAACTGTTAAAGTACTACCACACCAAACACAAACTCCTCCACTCTTGTGTGTGGTACTGAATGTTGGCTATCCTGAAGGTTCTGCCAGTTTCCATCTGGAGATCATGTTACCGCTATGTCAGCGCAGTGCGCCTCCCACCAGCATATGGAGAAAAAAGAAAACAAGCAGTCAGTGTTTGGTGATCTACCCCTTTGAAGGTGCACTCATAAATATCTAGTAGAAAATACATTTGTATAAACCCATGACCAGCTCCCCGGCAACAAAGCTGTAGTTCCCCATACACTCTGAAGTTGCTCATCCCCAAGCGTGAGCTACGTAAGCACCCTCTACATCACCCACACCTGTGCTTAAATCACATCTTTGAAGACGTCTCCCTGCATGTTTGGAATGCCTTAACCCTTGCAATAATTGCGCCTCCTGCATAGCAGCTATTAAGTTATTTGTTTCCAGAACTGCCAGTGGCCCCAAGTCTGACCTGCCAATGCCACCCATATGACAATCCACTTTTCCATCAGCCAGCCCCCGGGTACCCAATACCCTTACCTGCTGACATCAGCCATAGTTCCCTTAACAACCGGGCACGCCCTTGTGAGTAGAAACGACTCAGCTATGCTGCATATTTCTTTACCTTCAAAAGACCCTCTTGTGCCGGACTCCTACTGGCCTGTACTTCTGCACCTTTCCCACTGTATGTTAATTGTGTTGCCCACCATTAGTCCTCACCAAAACTGTTGACATATAAAAGGAAAACTGTGGCCATTGAGTAAAGCAACCCTGATGATGGTTGATTTGGTAGCAATTCACATTGCCCAGGGATTATGCCACAAATAAATCGCCACCCATTATTGGGATGCACTTTTAAAATGCCACGGCCCACTCCATGATAATTGTGTTGCACACCACCAGTCCTCCCTAAGAACTGCTGACACTTAAAAGGAATTAAGAAACTTTGCATATAAATCTTTGGCCATTCAGTATTTCCTACCCCAAGTCCACCCAGTTAATTGTGTTGTACGCCATAATTCTTCACTCTGTCTGCTGACACAATTCCCCACATTACCTGTGGATTACATCACAAATAAATTGCCACCTGTTATTGGGATGAGTTTTAAAATGCTTTTCATTCCCCAAGGCCCACTCTTTGTAAATTGTATTTTACGCCATAAGTCCCCTACGAAAGACTGCTGTCGTTGAAAGGAAAAAAGAAACTCTGCATAAAATTCCACATTTTATTGGGATGAGCTTTTTTTTTTAAATGGAGCTTCTTTAAAGGAAAAGAGAAGTTCTGTATAGAAATATTTGGCAATTAAGCAAGGCCCAATGAATCTCCACATTTTATTGGGATGAGCTTTAAAATGGAGTTCCTTCCGAAGGCTCACCACATGCAAATTGTGTTGCACACCCTCAGTCCTCCCTAAGGACTACTGGCACAATTCCCCGCATTGCCTATGGATTATGTCACAAATGAATCCTAGGGATTATATCACCAATATATTTCTACAAGCTGTTGTGATGAGCTTTTAACATGAAATTGTAACCGCCTTACTATCTTTACGGGACAATGAAATGCACAGGTATTTGGAGGTGTACCCTAGGGAAATCTAGTCATTGGCTAGCTCCTTTAATGACGCACACCCAAATGGGGATGCCGCTGTGCCACCAACTGTTGGCTACCTCCGCACCATAGGTAACTGTAATTATAATGTAATTAAGCCCACAGATGTTAAGTGCAACAGAGAGCTAAGTACACTAACTTCCTAATGCCACACTCTAAAGCAGGGACCCCCTGTGCCACTAACCATT
Source organism: Lissotriton vulgaris (assembly GCF_964263255.1). Classification (NCBI taxonomy): domain Eukaryota; kingdom Metazoa; phylum Chordata; class Amphibia; order Caudata; family Salamandridae; genus Lissotriton; species Lissotriton vulgaris. The sequence goes on along the minus strand of NW_028249526.1, from coordinate 10,870 downwards.
GGTTAACTCGAACCATAGGTAACCACAATTAAGGCTAGGCATGAGGTCTATCTTTGTATTCTGGGCATAAAAATATGTGACAAATCCTTATGTGAACAGTTCAAACCTAGTGTACCCCCTCGTGGTAGGAGAATTATATGGGGAATGGTTTGGAGTCGCTAGTCTCTGCACTCCTGAGGTTTTCGAAGTGCACGGGATGGCGTCGGAAGGATTAGTGCATGCACCTGTGCCTCGTGCTGATTCAGATGCATTCAGAATAACGCAGTAAGCGGACATTAAGGGCACAGGATTTTAGTTACTTAATATAGATTGCCCAACTAACCTCAGACGGTCACCAATAGACTGACACGAACCTGACGGAAGATTATATATAATAATAGCCCTTAAGGAGCAGTAGCAAAGGGTGTAGATCCCCGCATTATTCCCCCATAGTAGCTTAACTATCCACACCGTATAACATGCAAAATTCCTACAAAGACAATAAGGTGTTTGTGATGAAACAAAATCATTGCTGCCCATTTTCAATAAATGAATCATACCAAACAGTCAATCTGTGAACGGGAAATTCTGAACATATCAGCAAGGAATTGTTGTGCCTCAGGGATGCAACCCCGTTCAAACCCCCATCCCAACTGGCAAAGGGTTACTACCAGTTTACCACAGCCCATTCAATTTTGACATATAGCATTGCTCGTATGTGCACCGTGCACTTCCACCCCCTCCCAAAAAAGGGAGGGGCATCATGGCGTTGAATCACAGATTTAAATGGTGCTTAATTTGTCTACCTCCACCAAGCTGCAAGACTAAGTGTGCCCGCCGGGAATGGCACCTGTGACCATGAGGCCAAACACCAGTCCCTGCAATGGATATGTTAATCCACTAATCTATCAGGCCTGACAACGGAACCAGTGATTAATTAAACCAATTGATAAATTACCATTTGACTAGTACATCTGGAAATATTTTTGCTTTTATTTGATACATAAATTCATACATATTATAAACAAGAGTCAGAGTTCCACATTATTTAGCCATCCCCGTCTACTATAAATTGTAGCCTAACTGACTACATGTTCGGTGCATTTATTTGCAGAAATGATAGAATTTGGGAAGCGCAAAACACATTGGAATACCCTGAACCCCAGCGACCATTAGAGTTCTAAGGTCCCGGTGCTAGTGTGTTGACCTTTCACGGCCCCCTCTAGCATTGTTTCTATTGCAAAATATTTTTAAGAGCAAATTACTTAACAAATGGCAAAAAGCATACTCTTTATAGTTAGGCCTGTATTTGAATCCACACCGTACCGTTTCAGAGCACAGCGTTTTATGCACAATGAGGCTCTTTAGGTCTTAATATTCGGCGAAACATATATCTTTCTAACTCCAGCTACACGACAGATCGAACATTTCAGTCTCTCAAAATACCGCCCTTTATAGAATATTGCTGTAATGTAAAATCTTGGGATTTTGGAAAAGGGGGTGGTGATGGACAGAGTTTCTGAATGATGCAGAATACTCTTACCCAGTCAAGAGATCAGGGCTTGATCCATCACCGTTTTTTAGCTCACTGCACCATCCCAGCTCAGAACCTGGCTATATGCAAATTAGTCTGTTCCTGTCCCAGTGCATGATGGGAACAGGGCAAACCAAACCACCAAGCCAATTCTTATACTGGGAAGGAAACAAGCTTCCGGGGAAAAATCTTGGGCCCACTTCCACCGATTTTCATAATCTGGTGATGCGGCTAACTGCTGTTAAACGTTTTTATTCAGCCTCAGAATCTAATATTACCGTAATGTAAAGTATAAAGTGCCCAGGAATGTACAAAGGAGACACTGTTTATCTGTTCACCATTTATTAATCCGCGATAACTATGCGTTTTTTTTTGTTTTTTTATTTTTTTATTTTTAATATAAGTTTGTCCGCCCTTTAATGGACTGGAGTATCTACATAACAAACACACGGTGATGTTTCGGTGCAACCTGCCTCATCCTGTGCCCTTAATGTCCGCTTACTGCGTTATTCTGAATGCATCTGAATCAGCACGAGGCACAGGTGCATGCACTAATCCTTCCGACGCCATCCCGTGCACTTCGAAAACCTCAGGAGTGCAGAGACTAGCGACTCCAAACCATTCCCCTATAATTCTCCTACCACGACACGGAAAGAAAACCATCCGAGAAGGGTGACACCGCTCTGGCCCTGCAGTCCTACCAATGACTACCTACTTTCATTCAGTACTGTGTGTGATGTACAGCATTTTTAACACCGAAAACGGGACCTAGATTGTTGTCTGTATGGGAATATCCTGCTTTAAGTACTGTGTACAGGATATGGCCTGTGAGCAATATGCACAGGACTCTTTATTACCACAAACTTTCCGCCACATTGATACTAGGCCCGTAACTGCATAGCATTTCAAAAGCATCTATGGGCAACAATATTTCTGTAACACGGTTAAGCACAGTTTTGCAGCGTCACGCCTTGACGTAACATTTCAGTATATTGCCAAAAGCACTGCATTTCAGCCACATGAAAAGAGCAATGCCTTTAAGGGCATCGAGCGAGTAAATTGCTTTCTGCAAAGTGAATAAGATCAACAATTCATCATCACGACACGCACAGAGTAAAGGATATTGCACCTTGACTAAGAAACTGTCTTTTGGGGTCTTGACAGCGACACAAAGGGGTAGAAGAATCCGGCAATACAATTGATGCAAAGGATATTATGAAATCTTTCAGCACATCATACACACATTGATACTAGGCCCGTAACTGCATAGCATTTCAAAAGCATCTATGGCAACAATATTTCTGTAACACGGGTAGGCACAGTTTGGCAGCGTCACGCCTTGACGTAACATTCCAGTATATTGCCAAAAGCGCTGCATTTCAGCCACATGAAAAGAGCAATGCCTTTAAGGCATCGAGCGAGTAAAGGATATTGCACCTTGACTAAGAAACTGTCTTTTGGGGTCTTCACAGCGACACGAAGGGGTAGAAGAATCCGGCAATACAATCGATGCAAAGGATATTACGAAATCTTTCAGCACATCATATATATAGTGCACTCCCAACATGACACTTAACACTTCGACAAGGCCAGGAAATCATCGCGCACTACCAGGGAACCTCCAACGGACCCTCCCCACTCTATAACCAATTCCCAAAATCAATTGAAGCAGGCAGACCCTGGCCTCGAACCCCCGATCAACAAAGAAACACCGCCTGCTATTACAAGGCGAGCCAGGCCGGGTATGGCCCCATAACCAGCACGCCCTTCGCGCCTTTAAAAAAAAAAAAAAAAAAACACTGTCTCACCGCGTCTCATCGCCCAGCCCCCCACTCAATTCCACATCATAAAATTAAATGACTAATACATTACTAAAGCGATGAAAAACGTCCCTAAATACCAACCTTGTCTGTTTTGCTACGCTGTGAGGCCCCCTCACCACCGCCCGCCGCAACTTTCAACTTGCTTTTAAATGTGACCCACGGCGCCCGAAGCAAGAGGACAAAGAGGGCTTTTCCCTCGTGTTCACTGCTTTTATCCGCTTCCTCCTCATATTTCCAGTTGACCCCTCCCACTCCCCTTGACCAAATGTGCACTTGCCCAGCCTCTCTCTCTCTCGCCGCCTCCCACACGAAATGCCACTAAAGGCCCCCCGCCCCTAGACGCGGGGGTGGCCTTTCATCACATCTAACAATTACGCTGCAGAGTGTCTCACCTAAATCTTCTTGAAAAGTACGCATACTCCTGTTTTTTTTCAGGCCCGTGGAAATACACTTGTTAACTTCTATCTAGTATTTTATTTATCTTGGTGCTACTCTTATGGGTTGTAAATTTGAAGGAGAAGCCATCGCATTTCACTTGATTCTCCCTGCAGTCCTATTTACCATCTTGTGATTTGCTTTCAGAGGAGAGCTGCCAGCCATTGCAATGGTTTTTTTCTCTTTGTTTGTTTAGGAGAGCAGGATGTGATTCCTTGCATCCTTCCGTAATCATGGTGGCTCACATCGCGCAACAAGAACAATCCATACCATGAAAGTTTTCTTAGCATAAAAGGTCACTTTATTTAAGACAGGTAAACAGTATAGCCATACAACATTGTACATTAAAAGGTTCTTTATGTATACCTTTAAATACCAACATTTTAAACTTCCCCACAAACCTTGCATCAGCAATTTCCCCAATGAACAGAACAATGCCCTGGTTTATTTCCTCCTTCCATTTTCTCGTTCCCCCCCAACCCATAGGGAAGGATGAGCCCGCTCCTGACCATCCCATCCCCCAACAAAGCGCCCTAAAAAGAACAAAAACACAAAATGGCACTGTCACCTGTCCTATAGTGACAAAACAAAGTAATTTACAACAAATTGACTCATAATTAACAGAGGGAAGGGAGGGTAGGACACAAAAAGCAAAGCGTCGCGCGAGCCCTCACAGCGCCTGCCCTCCTCAGCCTGCCACACGCCGCGCTGATTGCCCCCGCCCGCGAGCCCGACCTACCCACAATCCCTTGCGCGTGGATTGTTCCAATCGCGCGAACAATCCCAGGGGGACACCGGTTGACACCAGAATCCCCCTGGGCCCCATCGCGCAACAAGAACAATCCATACCATGAAAGTTTTCTTAGCATAAAAGGTCACTTTATTTAAGACAGGTAAACAGTATAGCCATACAACATTGTACATTAAAACGTTCTTTATGCATACCTTTAAATACCAACATTTTAAACTTCCCCACAATGCTTGCATCAGCAATTTCCCCAATGAACAGAACAATGCCCTGGTTTATTTCCTCCTTCAATTTTCTCGTTTCCCCCCAACCCATAGGGAAAAATGAGCCCGCTCCTGACCATCCCATCCCCCAAAAAAGCGCCACCCAGGAAAACCAACAAGTTTTCCTGGTCCCCAAAACCCCTTCCCCTTAAAACAGCAAAAGAAACATTGGAATTAAATCTCACGTTTAGCAGCGCACCAAAGATTGTCACCCCAGAAACCAGACAAAAAGTCCCGCACCTCCAACAAGTAATAGGCTTGACCAAGTCAGAAAGATGAACCCCATCCTGACGAAACAGATCCATATCCTTACCTGTGATGTTTGCATGGCACAAAACCTTGATACCCATGGTGTTGCAATAGCACTTCATTGCCCTGTTTAATTTCCTACGAGACTTTTCTATTGCAGCCTGATTTCGCGCACCCACCCAATGGTGCCGATAGATAAACTCCGTCCACACCACAGTAGTGCCTGACCAATTTTCTTTGAGAACTGCCAAATCAAGCTGCATTTGTTTCAAGATGGATAAATCAGAGAGCTGTACTAAGTCATTTTCACCTAAATGAATAATAAGGAGATTTGGAAGACCTCTGACTGAAGATAACTTTGATAACAAAGGAAACAATTGGGACCATTTCATCCCACCTTGACTGTTCCATACAAGTTCATGCCTTTTGCTAGGAAGACCGAGCTCTCTGCCATAGATCTGCTTTTCCGCAAAGAAGGCTGCCCATTTGATAAAAGAGTGTCCCACCAGCCATGTGGTGTTTTTTCCTCTGGACAAGGAATAGTAAACTCGACCTAGACAGAAAAATGGAGGTTAGAAAGGACACTTAAAACAGCAGCTAAACTACAACCTAACATAACGAGCACAGCACTCCGACTTCCACCTACCAATCCTCTTGATACCCTCCCAACCAAAACCCAAGTTGTAAGCCTCGGTCGCTGCCCCAATACGAAAAGAATGTGTCCCAAAAAGAAAGGGGTCCTTACCAGCTAGTGACAATGTTTTCTGCAATACCGACAAAAACTGAAAACTGGTAATGTTATCACCCGTCCGGTGAACAAAAATAGGCCCATGTCTAAAATCTGGCGAACGAAGCAAAGAGGACCACTCCTCAATTGGACAACACCCTTCAAAACCACTGGCGTGCAAAGAAATCCAAGTCCCTTTACCCATTTGATCAGTCTTGGAACAACGTAACCATATTTTCAGAAAACCCTCCTGAATCTGAATGGCCCCTGAATGTATCCCCAGTTGCCCTTTGAGCCCCAACAACTCCGAAACCCTAAAAGCACCAAAAAACAACCAAATCATGCAAAGTCTAAAATGTGAAACTTCCCAAAAATCATAGCAACAAACGGGCAAATGCCCCAATAAGGTGACTAAAAGGTCAAAGGTAATTGGTTCCCGCAAACGCGCCGGTTGAAAACGCTCCTTTTTAAAACCTTGTAACATTCGCCTCAAGAGAACATCTGTGGCTAAATCCTGCCCCAAAAACAACTGACCATAAAAGGAAACCCCAGCCAACTTCCCTGCAATAGTAGTGTGTGACAAACCTTTAGTAATCAAATGCAGTACAAACTGCAAAATAAAAGATCTGGTCCCTGGAACCAACCCCAAACTTTCGTGAGATTCAGCAAAAGATAAATATTCAAGCCAGGCTTGACGATAACTGCGTCTGGTGGAAGGCGCAATAGAGTTCTCAACCAGGTCGGTTTTTCGGAGTGCCCCAGGACCCAGATGTCTTGCGGAATGGCAGTTTTGCAGAGATCCGCTCCTGGCGCCAACTCCTGGAATTTCTGCCAATTAAAATGAGACAAAGCATCCGCAATTGAGTTATTGATCCCTGGAATATGCCGGGCCCTGAACAAAAATATTGTACTTCAAACTCTGAAGCATAAAATGCCGTAACAACTGAAGCACCCGCAGGTCTTTTGCCCTTTGATTATTTATAAGGTGAACAACAGCCAAATTGTCTATGTGAAAGAACACACATCTGTCACGCATTTCCTTTCCCCACACCAACAAAGCCACCACCAAAGGAAACAGTTACAAAAAAGCAATACTGCGGCCTTGCTGTAACCAACTGCTCGGCCAGGGCTCCGCACACCAAGGTCCTTCCCAGAAAATGCCAAAACCATTCTCACCAGAAGCATCAGAAAAAATTTGTATCTGCCAAATCGTGTTGTCTTCCAGAAAAAAGATAGAAACTCCATTGAAATCCTCCAAAAATCTCAACCACACCTTTAGAAAGCCTAACGCGATGATGCGGAAGGGTGGCCCCAGACATTGCCATGCCAAGCCTCCGACAGAAAGTCCTCCCTGCACGCACCACCCGACAAGCAAAATTGAGATAGCCCAGCAGACGTTGAATTTGCCTGAGCTCAATCTTTGTCTTATCCAGAATTTCCAACAAAAATGAACGAATTTCAAGAATCTTGTCACGCGGCAAGCGGGCCATCATGGCCGTGGTATCAATCTCAATCCCCAAAAATGTGAGCTGAGTGCAAGGCCCTTCCGTTTTGTCAGGAGCCAGCGGTACACCAAAAACCTCTGCCAAACCTTGAAAAGACTGCAATGCCTTGCTACACTGACCTGACTGTGCCTCGCCAATGAAGAAAAAATCATCCAAATAGTGACAAACTGACTGATGACCACTAATTTGCACAAAACACCATTGTAAAAAAGTGCTGAATATCTCAAACAGGGCACAAGAAATCGAGCAACCCATGGGAAGTACTCTGTCCACATGGAAGGCTCCATCAAAATACATACCCAAAAGCTCAAAATCTGTGGGATGTATCGGGATCAAACGAAAAGCGGACTGCACATCGCACTTAGCCAATTCAGCCCCAACTCCAGTCACTCTCACCATACGGAGTGCATCATCAACAGACGCATACGAAACATTGGAATCAGAAGAAGAAATATAGTCATTAACAGATTGATCCTCGGGCCATGATAAATGATGGATTAATCTGTATTCACCAGCCAATTTTTTGGGCACCACCCCCAAAGGGGACACGATCAAATTGGCCAAGGGACATTGCGTTAACAGTCCTGCTATCCTACCAGCTTGCAACTCACTCAGCAGCTTCTTCTGAACAAATGAGGGAGCTCCTTAGCGGATTTCAAATTATCCGACCATCGCAAAGAACGCGGCCCTTGATAACCAATTCTGAAACCCTCCAGAAAACCCCAAAATATTTTTGATGCTGCCTCATAATCCTGGTAAAGTTCCAACCATGGCAACAAAACCTGCAACCTAATGGGTGTAGGAGCCCTTTGGCATAACTGCTGGAAAGCCACCCCCTCCCCCTCTTTGGAAACTCCCTGGTCCACCATAAGGTCGTTGGGCAAAACATTGAGTAACGGCGTGTTTTCCACCACATTGGGAACACTCATGTTTAAACCTACAGAATTGTCGAATGCAAGATCCTCTGTTAAAATTCCAGCAGGCACCCAAGGGTGGCAGTTGTCCTCTCCCAACCAAACCCGCCCCTGTGTGGGCGGGACGCTGCAGAAAGGGCCGATAAGTAACAGGCAAACCACTTGCTGTGTAAAGTGTAGCATTGGGCTGTGAAGCCGACATCCACTGGAGCCAAAGTTCATGATCCACCTCACCCCATGGCTTATCCAGAAACAAACCCACCCGCGCCCTAAAATCCTCATCATAATTCAGCCATGCATACCCCCCAAACTGCAAATAAGCCTTGCGGATGGTATCCATATATTTAAACAAAGACACCGCCCTGTCTTGATATTTTTCACAATACACACTAGCATAAATTAAAAATGCCGTGGTCCAGTTCTCTATGGAACGAGTAACTCGTGGCCTTCGAGCAATCTCCCACTCCTCCTCCTTGGAACCTTCTTTAGCTTGAATGTCCCTATGCAAAAGTTTAAAAACATCCACAAATTCATGTCGCCAAATACGCTGTTTAGTCATGTCGGAAAGGTGTATACCAAGCAGCATGGCCAAACCCATATAACGCAGCTTCTTATGTCTATCACTAGAAACAGACACATTGGAGGAGACAACGTTGCCGCTCCGAGACGGCAGTATGATGGAATCCTTCCCACCCGAAATTGCACGACTACTTGTGGAACCTGAAGGAACAGATACCTGTGACAAATCTAAACCAGTCTCCCTTCTGTCAACGCATAACCTGTCATTACCCACCCGACTCCTTCCCCCCCCACCTGTGGTCCCACAGACGGCTCAGACCAAGCAGCCCACCAACAAGGCTCACCTGAAGGTAACTGGGCCGCCCGCTTGGAGAAATCTGGAAGTTCATCCCGGCGTTGAAAATTCGAATTCCGCTCAGGAACCGCAGAGGAGCCTGTTCTTGACTCCTGCAACAAACTGGCACAATTATTTGAACCCCCGCCCTTTGCTGGGCGTCCACGAACCTGCAAAAAAGAAGCATCATCTCCTTCCAAAACATTTCCCACCACCATATCATCCTCAGCATAGTCTAAAACATCTTCTTGACGATCCTTTGCTATATTGAAATGAAAAATGTTGTTTCTGGTACCCGGTCTCGCCCCATCCCCAATACCCCCATAATATGTCTCACAATTGGACACAGGTAACAATGTTAACAACATGGCCGTGTCACCAAGATCCGCACCTGAATCACCCGGAAAAGATAGCCCTTCAAGAACAATCACCTGTTCTGCCCGCAAACCTTCCGAGGCACCAGGTGCTGCCGTGGCTCGCGAATGCTGAGTCAACCTCCATCCGCTCGTGACAGAAGCCGTAAACTTACCAGAAGAAGCAGCCGGAACGTGACCACGAATACCCACCACAGGCATCATAGGGGCAGAGTGCTCCACCCATACCCACTGACCTTTCTGCGGACCCAAAGCCGAGTCAAATGGGACCTGTGGATGAGAAAAAGATGTGCGAGACAAAGGAAAGACAGGCGATACATCTGCTGAGCCATGCAACTGTTCCTCAGAATCCGGTACCAAGGTAAACCCAGAACCCGTCCCCAAAGGCTTGTGCCTTGACGAAACTGGGCCCTTGTCAGAGTCAGGTAAGTCACACAAAGCATACTGCTGCATCTGCTTGCGCCTTGCCAGGCTGCCAGCTCTCCATGTAGCTCTCTGAGTGCAATAAACCACTGTAGGAAACTCCAACACCTGGCCATCCTCGCAATCCTCCTCAAAAAATTCCCCAAGTGTGGACTGATTACTGCCTGCAAAGTCTGACACCTCCAACTCATCCTCCTCCTCGCTATCGACAGCATAATCCACAAGGGGGGGCTGAAAAAACTGCTGAGGGCACCTCAGGGGCTAAATCCACAGGGGGCAGAACACCCTTTGACAAGGCTTGCGGCCACGAGGCACCCACGCCCAACAACGGCTGACTCTGTTGACGGGGCCCACGAACCTTTTGTGGAGCAAAAGAGATGCCGCGAGCCCCCCCACTACACAGTTCAACGGGGGGCCTCAAAATGTCTTGTGCAGCCCCTTTTCCTTTTGTCTGCCTCAAAGGCCTGCTCTCACGTAAAACTGGTGCCACCCCCAGACGCCTCCTAGCAGCTGCAGATAAAACTGGGCAACTCCTGGACACCAGCCTGCCAGCTGAGCTCCTCCTTGCTGCCCTTCCCCTGTGCACACTAGACTTGCCTGTATGAGGTGGGACCGAATAGCTGGCCTGACGTCCCCGAAATGGTCTGCATGCAGCCACCGTGTCCAGGACACGGTCTGACGCCATCCTCTTTGGCCTCTGAACAGCTGATGTAACTGTGACAGACGCCTCAGGCCCATGTAGCTGTTGCCGGTCCTCTGCCTGCTCACCTTCCGACGTCATCCCGGTAAAAAGAAGAATTTCGACACTAGCGTGGCAACAAAACACACCTAAAATGCCAAAAAGCACTCTGCGGCCGCCTCATGAAAAGCAAAGCGACGCGCGAGCCCTCACAGCGCCCGCTCTCCTCAGCCTGCCACACGCCGCGCTGATTGCCCCCGCCTGCGAGCCCGACCTACCCACAATCCCTGGCGCGTGGATTGTTCCAATCGCGCGAACAATCCCAGGGGGACACCGGTTGACACCGGAATCCCTCTGGGCCCCA